>NC_056565.1:40565483-40747846 GCF_013358625.1 Macadamia integrifolia
AAAAGAGGTTGAACCCGAACCACCAACTGGCCTAGGAGGATAGCCAGATGGCCTATAGGGCTGCCTATACATAGGCCCCGAACTATATGATCCACGGTATGCCTTGGAGGAATTTCCCACGTCTGGGAATGGATTTGATCTCTTCCACAGTCCAGGGGTGAGGGACTGTTCACCCTTTTGCTTATCTTCCATTGTTTTGGCCTTCTGTACAATCTGACCATATTCGGTCAAATCCAAGACTTCAAGCACCGACCCAATAGATGCTTTTAGGCCTTTTAGGAACCTTGCTGCCTTCTCTTCAGCTGTTCGCATATGCCTTGGGGCAAAATGGAATAAACTTTCAAACTGTTGCTGATACTCAAGGACAGTCTTACCTCCTTGAGTTAAGGCCATGAACTCCGTCTCTTTTCGATCCCTGAAACTGCGCGGATAATGGTTATCCAAGAACAATTCCTTAAACTGCTCCCAAGTGGGTTCTGGATGAGCAGCCATCAATATAGGCTTGGAAGCTTGCCACCACGAATTTGCCTCTTTCTTGAGTTTTAACCCAGCACAAATGAGCTTCTGGGCATCCGTGCACTCAAGCACCTCAAATATCTTCTCCAATTCTTGGATCCATTGATCCGGTTCTAGAGGATCACTCCCCACCTTAGAGAAATCCGGCGGTAAGTTCCTCTTGAACGACTCTACCACCCTTGACGTATTACTCGTCGCCGGGAAGTTAGGAGCATAGGTAGGATAGTAGGCATAAGGATGAGGCATCCCATGCTGAGGAATACCGAATGGTGGGATTGGAGGTGTACCCACTGGTGGTCCCGTTCCCGACCCTACAGGTGGGTCCCGTGGGGTGAGTACCCGGGGAGGTTGACCCGGTTGAGAAAAATCCAACTGTTGCTGGATGGCAGTCATAAATGCTTGCTGTTGTTGAAGCATTTGTTGCTGGAAAGCTTGTTGGGACTGCTGAATTATTGTAGCAACATCTCCCGGTGTAATGACCGGTGGTGGGTCCGGGAGTGCAGTCATAGGTGGGTCCCCATGTGCCCCACCCTGACTATGGGTCTCTGCAGGTAGTGGAGGTGAGGTATGCCCCACAGAACGGGCCCCTCTGGAATTTCGTGGTCGACCGTCCCGACGAGGACCCCGCGAGGTACCTCGGGCATTACTACCGGATCTAGTACGTACCATCGTATCCTTGTACCTGGAACATATCACACACCATATTGATTAAACACCATAAACTGATTTAGGCACACAATCATATGCCATTATATGAGGTGTTGTAGTGTATGATAGGCTGTAATTAGTCATAGTTTAATTCCAAGATACGGGCGAAGTCCACATCATGCATGCTAATGGTCCCACTCGACCATAGCCCATTGATCAGAGGACTAATTTCCACCATAAAACCAATAAAATCACAATAGGAGAAGAGAAGGGAAAAGGCAAAGAGGAAAGAAAAAAAAATTTTTTTTTTTTCCTCTGCCCTAACCGGTGGGATGAACCGGCGGGTAGGGACCCGCCGGTCTGACCCGACTGTCCCAACACCCAAACCGGCGGGTGTCACCGGCGGGTAGGGACCCGCCGGTCTGAACCCGCCGGTCATTCCCGAATTAAAAGGCGAACAGGGCCAGAAAGGCCCTGCATCGCCTATCACTCTCACTCTCTCCCCTCTCTTTCTTCCTTTCCATCTTGGACGATTTTGGGGGTCTACTCGGCACTCATACTCGCGATTCCACTCATCCACACGGTGCTTTAGTGAAGAGTCAACTCGTCTTCACCCAAGTATGTTCTTCTTCTTCTCCTTTTTCCCAGAATTTCAAATTTGGGTGAAATGCTTGATTAGGATTTGCTTTCTAGGCTTTCTTTCTCTATTTTCCACCATAGAAAAGTATTATCATGTGTTTGTGATGATTCCATTGTGCTCATTTGTAGTTTATAGGAATCATCCCACTTTATTTGGAGAGAAACCCAAGTTGATGCCCTAGGTTCCCAAATTTGGGGTTTCTTAAATCCTTACTGTTTTGCTCAAATTGACGACTCCTTTGTAATGCATTCCGCTTGTTTTACGCTAGATATGAGTTAGATTTCATTGAATCATCTATTATGCTTGCAACCCCATGTATTTCCCATGAAAATTCCTATTTTGGCATTGGTTTCCTTGACTTTCATCCATACTTGTGCTCATGGAGTTTCATAGTCCTTTTTGGGGTATATTCTTGAAATTTTATCATCCCATTACTATGGCATTTCCTTCTAGACCTAGGGTTTCAAGCTTTCACTCCATTCTATTGCAATTTGCTCAATGAACTTGAATTCCCCCATTTCACTCATGCCTATTGCTTTTGCTGTCCTTTGCTGTCATTTTACTGTTTTGGCACGTTTCCATGCGTTGCCATCACCATGTTTCATGTCATAAGTTTTCTATCCTTCCTAGATCGTTGCCGTTCCCATTTTGCAGAAATTGGGTTTTGGATTTCCCCTTCTTTAATGCTGCTGTCTTTTCTTACTGTACTAACCCAATCTTCTTTACTTATTGTCAGGATGTCTTCACGCACCGGCAGAGGACCATCTTCCTCTGGTGTTCGACGCAAGACCACCGCTTCTAAGCGGAAAAGTGCGGAGACCAGCACTTCAGCTCATCGCACAGGGAGACCTGCACCTGCTCAGTCTGACCCTTCAGACTACGATGAGGGGCACTTCACTAGTGCCGAGGCCGCAGCCAAATGGCCTATATTCCTGAAGGGGCCAGTGTTGATGGAAAAGACCGTGGTAGTCGAGGACTTCCACAAGGCCCAGCTTCAGGAGAGGTTCTCAGCATTGGGCTGGGACACTATTCTTCAGGTGGACCGACCGTGCTACGATCAGCTCGTCCGTCGGTTTTATTGCAACCTCGAGGTGTCGTATCAGTACGGGGAATTCACCGTCAGCAGCTTGGTGAAGGGGGTGGATATCCAGCTGACGGTAGGCACCTTGGCCAGCATACTGGGTATTTCGGCGGCGGGACACCAATACTACAGTCCCCCCAGGAGTAGACCTCAGGGACCGTTCATGAGCATGGAGACACCGGACTTCATCTACGAGACCATCTGCGGCAGCAGCAGTCGCCCGGAGTCCGAGACATCTTTCTTCCCTGAGGTCCGTCTCTTCGCCCGGTTGATCCAGTTCAACCTGCTCCCCAGAGGAGGTCATCGGAACCAGGTAGGTTTCATGACGGCTTTCATTGCATTTTGTATTTTTACGGCCGCAGAGGGAGGCAGGGAGCACTTGTGCCTTCCCTATATCATCCTCAGAGCGATGGAGCACCATGCTTCCCACCCAGAGGACGGAGGATTCCCCTACGGCAGGATCCTCACCAGGATCTTCGAGTTCTTCAGGGTGGATCTGAGCGGAGAGGAGGGGAAGACTCCGGCCGATAGGTTTGATCGGAGCAACCTCTTGAAGATGGGTCTCCACACCCTCATGGATTCACCTCCGAGATCGGGAGCTCGGAGAGGTAGGGGTAGGAGGGCTGCCCCTATGGTGGATGTCCCCATGGAGGAGGAGTCCAGTGAGGAGGATGAGGACTACGTTCCTCAGGACGAGGAGGAGGAGCCGATGGGTGGTGGCATCCCTGAGGAGGTGCCTCAGGCATCGAGAGGTACGGGCCCTAGTTCTTCCAGAGCTACAGCCCCACCATATGGAGCCCCACCACCTGGGAGTGGTGACTACGACTATGAGGACAGGACAGCCTCCATGCGGGCCTTGCAGGATGGCCAGGTTCAGATACTGCGGCGGCTGGACGAGATTGCCTCACGGCAGATCACCTTGGAGGATTCCTTCCGTAGGCTGGGTCAGGACTTGGACACCAGGGCCACCGCCATCTCAGCAGATTATGGCCGGCTTCGGAGGGAGGTACGATTGGTGAACACGAGGTTAGATTATTACGATCACCGCTTCGACTTTAACTCCAGGCCTCCAGCGAACTTGGTGATCATCGACGACGATGACGACGACCAGTGAGGGGTTGGCTTGCCCACACTAGCTGTTTATCCATTTTTCTCTCCTTTTTGTAGACATTGTGTATTTATTTAGCTCATTCCTTGTAATTGCAATGTAACTTGATTTTCATTTATGGAATGAAACATCTTTGGATATTGGACTATTATAATGTTTTCATATGTGGAGTTCCTGTGTGGTTTTGTGGTGATGTGACTTTTCTATTTTTGCTCTTTGTTATATTATTATCTGTTGTTTATCAGGTTTTGTGTAAAATTTTTTGGAAATCCCACTTTACGCCGTTATGCTGCCGAAATTTCGTCGAACTAGTACTTTATAGGTTATAGTACCCACCTAATTACCCTTTATCTACACTCACGCATGCCATGAATGCCACTTATAATATAACTCCATTTTTATACTTCCTTTCTTTGACTTTTAATCTTTAAAGCTTTTATATTTGCCCAACCCCATTTTCCTATTATAGAATCTACGGGATTCTAATGGTATGCTGTGAGTGGAGCAGAGCATCACGCTCTGATACCACCGTTTGTCACACCCCGTTCGCACTGAATCGGAGCGGTGACCGAGTTAACACCGGTTAACCCAAACCTGCCAGGATCATCAGACACTGTATTCCACCACAGCATACACACACTAACATCAACTCATCAAATCAGCGGAAGACTAAGTTTTACCTATAATAATTCCCATATACCTGATACCCAAATGGCGATACCATAATTATATACATTTGGGCCCGAAGGCATGATATATATACACAAAAAGAATAAAGTTTGAATATCAATTATATACAGGAAATTATCAACAACATCAGAGTACGCAGCCCGGCATCGGTATCAAGGCTGGAGCTCAGCTCGCCTCAGAACCGCTGCCCCGCAACACAGCTCTCACACGCGCAGTCTACGCCGTGCTCAAACTCCTCAGGGGTCCACCAGTCCTCCTCAAGGAACTCGACGGTGGGACCCACCCCCTGCTCCTCAGATGCATGACCTGCAAAATCATCTAAAAAGGGGTGTACACGTGGAATGAGCTCACTAGCTCAGTAAGTAGAGAGGTGGACTACACACAACAGTCCACACATCACAACACATCATATGCACTACATGCCATGCAAGTCATTTTAAATCACACACACCTAATCAACATTACTAAGTCTTTGGTTTTAGTGCTACTACAACCACAGTGCGCGTATACTCCGGGTACGAGCCGCGAACTCCCTCCCGCGATACGCCCATAGGGCTGTTGGAGAAGGCCCACCGTGAGTACTCGAAAAAGTAAAGACAATGCCGTCCACCGGCTCTCAACAGAATGTAAATAAATGAAATGACAGTGCTGACTCCAGCAATTTAAAAGCAGTACGATTGGCCCTCTTGAAATACCACCGGGGTTGCCGACTGTCCTACATGACTCGCCGGGCGTAATGCCTAACCGCCACAGTGTCCGACAACCGCGACCCCTGCTTCCCCCAAATGGCAACCCAACACCTCAACCCCTGTTGGGAAGGGTCGTAGCACGGGATGGTGAGAATCCTAATACCGCATGCTCCTATATGCAGTACGACTGCATAGTGCCTCCGTGTCCCATACCACGGGCCACCAATGCATTCGTTTCCAAGCCGACCACGGCATCTAATCTATCAATGCATTATGCAACATGATGTCCACATTCAACATATAACATCTCATTTAATTTGCAATTGAAAGTAAACATAGCATATATGCACATCAATGAGTGGAATGACTAATCTATATAGCATATTCATGATGACATGACTAAATTAGATATAGTTATATGAATGCCAAACAAATGCCTTGAAACAAGGCCAAACGTCCTCTCTCCACTTACTTGTAGCGCACAAGGATTCCCGCTCGGTACGGGTGAGATCCGGAGCGAATCGGGAAGGCTTTGGTGAACCTAACAAAATTGAGCGGGGTTAGTACTTCACCAATTTAGAATCAAAATTAATGAAATCCGACGTCAAAATCGTGTTTAGAACGTCGAAAGAAGGTCCCACGTCCGATTTGGGCTCAATCGGACCTAAGAATCACATTCTGTCCACTCGGGTGGGTCACTCAGGTGGGTTGTCCACCCACCGGTCCAACCCGCCGGTTTGGGACCGGCAGGTAGGGACCCGCCGGTTTGGCCAGGGACCCCCTGGCCCTCTCGGGTGGGTGTCTCAGGTGGGTAGGGACCCACCGGTTGTACCCGCCGGTTTTGGCGGAAAAACCCCAGTTTCTTCTCATCTTCCTCCATTCCTTGGGGACCCAAATGGGGCTTTTCTCCACCCATTCTTCACACCTTTAAAGTCCTATAGGATGGTTCTAGCTTAGATCTAAGTTAGATTCAAGTGAGGGGAACCATCTACCTTCTTTGCTCAAGAATGACTTCAAACCCTCCAAATCACTTCCAACTCACAATGCTCCTTCTACCTTGTCAATATCTCTTCAAATCCTTCAAGATCAACACATAAATCATCTATTAAACCTTAGATCCATCATTTCAAGAGGTGTTTACAAGATCTTAAGAAATCATACCCGAATCAAGGGTTTAAAGCGTGGGTTTGGTGAATGTTCATAAAACCCAACTTTTCTTACCTCCAACTGTAGATCTCGAGTTGAAGATTACTCTCCCGGCACCGGAATGGCAAGATCGAGCTTCGGCGCCACTGAGATCCTCCCTTTCTTCCTCTTCCTTTCTTCTTCCCTTTCTTTTTCTCTCTCCTCTTTACTTTTCTCACCAAACGTACGGGGGTAATAAATGGAAAGAAAAGAAGTCATAAAGCTTTATATACTATTCCTATTAAGTGAATAGTGTCGGATGGGTCACTCAGGTGGGTGGGGTACCCACCAGTCATACCCACCCGATAGTCAAAACTTGGGATTTTGACCGGGCTCGGACCTCGGCTCAAACCCCACCCCAGGCATACATTGTAGCCTACGTATATATCTTAAAATACAGATATAATACCTGTTTTATCCGTACATAGCCTTATGGTAGGTGCACGTACACGGTTTGGGCACTCCCGTCTCTTCTGGCACTGGCTCGGACTTGTCAGGCCAGCCGGTGTTTAAGGTCACCCGTGCCATCATAGCCCATAAGGAACTCGCTCTAACATCCTCTGGCTCGGTTCCTGCATGGTTAAACCGGTTCAACCGCAAAATCAGACCGGGTTTAAGAAGTGGGATATTACAGCACACATGCTGGGCGCTGGCTTGCCAGCCAGCAGCCTAGCATAGCATTGTACGTGCCCCAGCATGACTCAGCCCACGTCCTCGCTGGCTGCTGCCAGGGCACCCGCTGGTTGTTGTCAGGGCACCCATTGGCTGCAGCCCACGCCCCTGCCTATTGTAGCCTATGCACAGCTGCTGCCCAGCCCGTGCACAGTTGTTGCCCAGCCTGTGCACAACTGCTGCCCACCCGTGCACATTGCCTACCCAGCCCGTGCACATTGCCTACCCATCCATGCATCCGTGCTGATCATGCCCCGTGCATTTTCAACCCAACCTTTTGTGCTGCCATCGACGGTCGGGATTTGAGTTCCACTGGCCTGATGGGTGAAGAAATTTCCTCTTCACCCATTTCCACATAAGCACTACTCCGTTGGCATACCCTACGCCACAACCTCCTATTAGTCCAAAAACCCACTTTTTGCCCCCATTAGCTAAAATTTCTCTCTCCTCCCTTTTTTTTTTTCCAAAATCCCCTTTTGTCCATTGGTTAAAAAAACCCTTTCACCCACTTTAGTTCAAAAACACCCTTTTGCCCATTGGTTAAAAAACCCTTTTCACCCACTTTAATCCAAAACCCCCTTTGGTCCAGTGGTTAAAGGAATTCTCTCTCATCCCCTTAAGCCCAAAAATGCTATAAATACCCCCTCCTTTAGAAAAAATAGAACAAAAGAATCACAACCCCACTTAGGAAGTGAAGTTCTGCCCTCTCTCCTCCTCCCCTTCCCCTTTGAGTTTCTTCGGGTCTTTGGAGCGATCTTCGTCAAGATCCAAAATTTTGTTCGGATCTTCGAAGTGTGTAGAGACTCAACTTTGTCACCCTCCTATAGCTATAATGAAATATGGATCTTGGATATGGAAACATTTCCCTTCCCAAAACCCTAGAAATCCCTGCGCGGGAGAGGGGAAGGTCTAATTGTGACTTTTCATTTATGAAGGAATCTAGTCAAGATGACCATACAGATGAATAGTGCTCAGAAATGATTCTGATGATATATGATATGCCAAAATCGGACTGACAGATCTCTAGTAATCATTCCTGGAAAATCACATTTTTCCTCATGCATGTCGCGCCTTCCCATACATACAGTCTTGCTGGAAACTTGGAAAAATCCCTCACCTGACCCAAACACCCTAAAATTCATCCCCTACCTACCTCGATAACGCCGAAAGACTCCCGGGTCTGATACCTTAGAAATCCCCACACGGGAGGGAAGGGGTCTAATTCTGAATTTTCATATATAAAGGAATCTAGTTGAGATGACCATACAGATGGATAGTGCTTGAAAATACAATTCTTACGATATATGGTATGCCAAAATCGGACTGACGGATCTCTGGCAATCAATCCCAAAAATCACATTTTTCCACACACATGTCGCGCACACCGGCCCAGCCCGGCCACCCAACCAGCTGGCCCAGCCAAGCCAGCCCCACCAAGCCAGCCAGCCAGCCAGCCCAGCCCAGCCAAGCCAACCAGCCTAGCCAGCCCAACCAAGCCCAGCCTGGCCGCACACCTGTGCATGGGCCTGCAGCACACTGTGCGCGGTCTTACCGCACGTTGTGCACGGGTTTGCTGCACGCTGTGCGTGGGTCCACTGTACGCTATACGCGGGCCTACCGCATGCTATGTATGGGCCTGTAGCACGCTGTGATCGGGCCTGCAGGCCCTAGCCACACACTGTGTAGACTGTGCCCGCACACCATACACACCTGGCCCGCACACCATGCATATGGCCCGCATACCATGCACACTATGCCTGCACACCATGCGCACTGTGCCCGCACACCGTGCACATGACCCTCACACCGTGCACATTGCCCGCACACCCATGCATTCACGCACCCGTGACGTCACTTACACCGCACTGTGCCCGCACACCGTGCACATGGCCCGCACACCGTGCACATTGCCCGCACACCCATGCATTCACACACCCATGACGTCACCTGCACCCCCAGAAAAATTTTCTCTCTACTGTCGTTTTTTCAAAAATTACATTTTTCGACAAAATTTTCTCTCTCCTCTCGCTTATGAAAATTAGCTTTTTCGATAAAATTTTCTCTCTCCTCTCGTCTTTCCAAAAATGTCCTTTTTCTGGAAAAATTTTCTCTCTTCTCGCTTTTTTGAAAACTGCCTTTTCTGGAAAAATATTCTCTCCTCCCACTTTTTCAAAAATTGCCTTTTCTAGTAAAACTCTCTCCTCCTTTTTTGAAAACTACCTTTTCCAAACTTTCTCTCTCTTGCTTTTCGAAAAATTACCTTTTTCCAAGTTAAAATTTCTCTCCCCTCCCATTTTGTTTGAAAACCCCCTTTTACCCATTGGACAAAAGCCATCCCCACCCATTTTTACCTTCAACCCCCTTTCACCCATTGGACAAAAACCCTATCTCTTCACTTTAGGCAAGAGCCCCCCTTTCGTCCACTGGATAAAGGGATTCTCCCTCTCCTACTTGGTTGAAAAAAAAACTATAAATACCACCCTCTCCCTTAGAAAAAACACACCAAAAAACACCTGAATCCCTTTTCAAAGTGAAATTTTCCTCCCCTCCCCCCTCTTGATTTTCTTTTGATCTTCAGAGCGATCTTCGTCAAGATCCAAAAACTCATTCGGATCTTCGAATTGTTCTTCAGGATCTTGAAGATCTTCAATCTAAATTCTTAGTTATATCCAATTTTTAGCCAAAAATAGTATGTTCTTGAGCCACCTCCCTTGAGTGTTCTTGAGTGTTCTTGAGCGTTCTTGAGCGTTCTTGAGATAGAAACCCCTCATTTTTTGAGGTTCTTCGGGTCTACGAAGAGATCTTTGTTAAGATCTGAAACTCTGCTCGGATCTTCAAAGTGTTCTTCGAGACTTTGGAGTTCTTCAATCCATTTTTAGGTCAGCCCATATCTGTTTTAAAAATAGCCTTTCCTAGCCAAACCTCTATCCGATTGTCCCTAGAATCTTTCCAAGAATAGCCATTCCCAGCGGAAGCTCTGTCGAAGTGCCACCTCAGCCTAACCCTCCCTTGGCCTATCCCCAGCAGAAGCTTTGTCGGAGTGCCACCTCATCCCAAGCCTAGAAATAATTATTCCCAGCGGAAGCTCTGTCGGAGTGCCACATCATCCTAAGCCCAAAACTAGCCTTTCCTAGTCGAACCTCTGTCTGAGTGTCCCTGGAATCTTTTCAGGAATAGAAATTCCCAGCGGAAGCTCTACTAAAGTGCCACCTCAGCCTAGCCCTCCCTTAGCCTATCCCCAGTAGAAGCTCTACCAGAGTGCCACCTCATCCCAAGCCCGGAAATAGCCTTCCCTAGACGAAGCTCTATCCAAATCCAAATCCAAAAATAACCTTCCCTAGCCAAAGCTCTGTCCGAATCCAAATCCGGAAGCGATCATTTCTAGCTAAAACCCTGTCCAGATACTATCACAATCATCATCTCTCAAGAAAGGAAGTTGGAGGTCAAGACCTCTTCCCCTGAGCCAGGAGAATCTGAAAAATAGTCCGAGTTGGTACCAATCAGGGGCCCACCCCTCTTGACCCGAAACAGGGTCAAATTCTGGTATAATCTCTCTCCTCATTCAAGCATAATGTAGACATCTAATAAGCTTTGTTTTAGTGTATATAATATTTTGAATTCAATTAATGTATATATGTGTGATAACTTAGCCACACATGTGGAATAGTAATAATTGTGAAAAATGTTTGTTCTCAACCATCTAGTAAGAAGGTCGGTTGAACCGGGCAGATTGGGTGCTTAACACCTTCCCAACTCTGTAACCTGACAATTACCCCAAATCTCTGGACCAGACCAAATTTTGGGCCATTTTCTCAGGAATCGAACCCACCCCCGAGTCTTAGGCCCATAACCCTAGGTGGCAACTCCAAACCCCATTTGTATGATCCCGATCCTCGAATTGGACCATCATCAAAACCCCCATCTCAAATGATGAATTTTACACCCTTGTGAAATAGGCCTCGACGTATCTCTAAGTGGTGATATGGCGGTGCGGGGCCCGCAAGCAAAGCACACATGACTTGTACCCCCTCCCCCCTCCACATGAAGGTGAAGGGAGAGAGAGGAGAGAGGGCGGGGATCCATCTCCTACCGCTACCCTCACAGTGGCGACTCCACTGGGGATAAATGTTAAGCTTCCAATACTAGATGTTACCTTTAAATGCAAGAACATTTTCCGTCACATTTTTTTGAAAACATGTTTGGCTAACCCCATGTTTGTAAATGTATTCGCTAACCGCATCATGCATCATGCTCAAAGTAAAATCATTTGGCGAGGGACTCCCTATCATGCCTGCACCCTCGGGGAGGTCAGCATATGCCATAGAGAGTACTCTAAGAGCAAATGATACCCACTTCCTGTACAAGAATGAAAGGTATCATCAAACAGCGAGGATGTTGTATTTGTGCCAGCATCCTCGGGGAGGTTCGTGCACTTTATAACATTCTGAGATCGAATGCGTCATCAAATGGTGAGGATGTCAGTATTTGTCCCAGTACCCTCGGGGAGGCCTGAGCACTTTATGGCATTCTGAGATCGAATGATGATTACCCTACATTACACTTTTACACACAATCACTCACGGTTCCACCACCCCATGGCCAATTTCTTAACCTCATGTTTAGTCACGAGTAATAGGTAAGGAAGTCACCCCCTTGATCTCGTACCTATGGGTATATCAAAAGGATCACGTACCTTGCGTATATAGATCCTGTCAAGGAAACCTTATCAGTCCTATTGCATCCACCATATGCTATCATCATGTAGAAAATAGATGAAAAAGCTTGGAGCGCCACAAGCTAATTGTAGAACTTGTTTGCAGTCTTAAAAAGGAATGTTCCTACACTATATTCCCATCGTAAAGAATTGCTTTCCTAATGTGGGTTTCGGATAAAAGGTGTCCCTCCTCCTTAAGGAAAAAGTCCAGATGCGTGACTCAGGGGAAATCCTTCCAGAGTCATGTCAAGTTCCAAGAAGTCCCGAGAAAATCAGAAGGAAGGACACCTAGTGGGAAAAAAGCAAGGAAATCATAACTTTATTACATGAAATGTCTTATGGGAATATTCTTGACAAGCCATTTGTATGACTCTCCCACTTATGACATTGGGTGGACCAGGGGCATCGAACTCTATCCACCCCCTATTATTAAGCAGACTAACTCTGGATGGATCATTGGTTGATAATCTAATGAATGTGTGAAAAAGAGCTTGGGAATTCAAGAATCCTAAAATAAACCACTTTTGGTTCGGGCACAATTCCACATCTCAAGTATTCAAATCGGTTGACCCACTTAAATCACCTCCGTCATCTCTTCGAGATTGTCTACTACCAGGTGATTATAGCCCAGTAAGTATGGATCCACCCAACATGGATACACCTAAATAGGCCTGGGTCCTTGTAGATAGAGATGGCTGAAGTCAAAAGAGGGATAGCTCAGATACTGCATACACTTCAGAACCCTCCCAGAGCTGATCCTAGGAATGAGCCGACACCGGCAACAGGAGATGTAGATCATAATGGAGCTACAGGTCATCGTGGGAATTCTTCCTGAGTCGACTCAGGGGAACCAGAGCATATTTGGCCAATCGATCAAAGAGGATCTTCATCTACCCATCCCAATGGTCAATGAGGGGCCTATTCCAGGGTCCCTCCTCCTAGGGTAGTGATCGAAGATGAAGAGGAAGAATTCGCACCACACGTCTGCTTTGAGCCTCCAGAGATGGAGAAAGAAAGGAAGCTCAGAGAGCAGTTAGAGAAGTTGGAGAGCATGATTTGAGTAATAAAAGGCTCAGAAGGCCAAGCAGTGGATTCTGAGGAAATGAGTTTCTTCTCTGGAGTAAGAATTTCAGAAAAATTTAAATGGCAGACTGATAGATTTGATGAGTCAGGATACCCCAAGGCTCATCTCAAGGTCTTCCTCAGCATCGTCAAGTCATGGCAACTTGCAGATAACTAGATGGGGCAAGCCTTCATGTTAACCCTATCAGGACCATCACTGAGATGGCTCACATAGTTGGAGTCATCACAAGCTCAGAATTGGGCAATGGTAGTGAAGGCCTTCACAAAATAATACTCCTACAATACTGAGGTGGATGTGAAACGTCGGGAGCTTGAGATGTTGAGGCAGTAGCCTAAGGAAGGATTCACTGCCTTCTTGATGAGATTCAGTGACAAGGCTGCCAGGATTGCAGATAGGCCTTCCGAAGTAGAGCAGGTAGAGATGTTAATAGAGAACTTATCAAAGCCCTATTATGATGTTCTTTACTATCAGCAATTGTAAACTTTTGATGCCTTAATAACCACCGGCACATGGGTGGAGAATAGAATTCTGAGAGAGGCCCAGTATCAAGGATCCTCCCAAGATGCAAGCAAGAACACTCGAGTTGGATGGGGAAAGCATCTGAAAACTAATATGGTAAGTGTAGTTCAGTAGTCGGTCTCACCAACCACTTCTTCACAGCCCTTCATAATACAAGCAGATGCACTCACCCAGAAGGCTCCTCACCCAAGAAGATAATTTTTAGAACTGGGAATGCCCGTAATGGCCACATATGAGAAGTTAAAGAAGCAAGGATTGCTCGAACAGTGGCTTCAAGAGTGATCAACAACCCGCCTCCAGCTTGGTATAGGGATCATGAGTATTATGCCTACCACACTCAGAAGGGACACAATGCTGAGAAATGTTTGGGTTTACAACATAGAATTCAGGACTTGGTAGACAATGGAACCATTGAGGTCAAGATCAAATAGCCTCCCAACGTCAATACCAACCCACTCCCTGATCATGTGAACAATCTGGATAAAGAAACTATAAAGAGTGACCCTACTCAACTCATTGTACCTAGAGCTTGGAAGAATGATACGAATACCCACGTTTATAGGAAAATCGTGAGTCAAAGGGCTAGAGTCATAAGAACCCCCAGAAGAAGAGAATCATCAGAGGAAGAGTCAGAAGATCGGGTGCCCCCCGTCCATCCCTCCTCAATAGAAGAATCCATCGCACCGCATTACCAGCCTCCACCACACTATCAGCCTCCACCATATTTTCAGCCTCTGCCATACCATCAACCTTTCCCCCGCCATCAAAGTGGAGGAACCTCTTCATCCTATCACCCCCAATCTTCATACCCTACCTCTCACATTACATCATCTTCATACCATCCCACTTCATATCCTTTATCACCCCCATACCAATCCCATTCTCAAGATTCAGTGTATAACCCAAAAGAAGGATGGACGGACAGGTACGATTGGAAGAATTTGCTTACACTATCAGATTCCCTAAAGATGACTTCATTAATAGGGTCAGTAAATGCATTAGGGGAAGACCAAGAGAGTGATCCCACTTCTCTTATTCAGCTTGCTGTAACTTCAGAAGACAATCTAGAGGTAATTGAAGAGATCACAACTGATCTTCTCAGAGCAGTAACCACATTGGCTATAGGGGAGTAGATCAAAGAATAAAATTCCTTAATCCATACAGGGGGTGACAAAGATGATGAGTTAGGACTGGTCCAACTTTGAGCCAGTAATGATAGGACCAACCCTATGGAAATCTTTCAATCCGTATGCTCTGAATACTATGAGCATTTGGATGCCAGAGAATTTGAAGGTCCTGAGGAATCTGATGAAGAATCAAGTGGGAGTGAAATCAACAAAGAAGAGGACAATGACAATGATGATGAAGACGAAAATGAAGATGAGAAGGATGGAGATGACTCTAAGGATGATGGGTATCTAGACTGGGATGACTACCAAGGACCTTGGTACAATGATTATGATGATGAGTCAGAATATTACTCACCAGAACATTTGACATGTTTCTCAGTCCATGCCATTGGCAATGATAACCTAATAGCTAATCCAACAGGTAGCATTTACCCTTCCCTGTGCATGGAGGGAGATGATTCTACATCAGACTTAGAAAATGAGGGGGAATTTGGAGAGCCAACGTAAGTTTATATAGACAAACAATACTCCACATCTGAGTTGGAAGAAAAATTGTGTGAAGTGTATTCCAACACATTGAGGATGTAGGAAAGGGTAGAAGAAATTGACAAAATGTTAGGGGAAGTAACCGTCAGTGATCTTTACTACCTGGAGCAATTGGATGATCTAAAGGAAATAGGACCAGATGACACAATCACAATGGCGGTAGACGCTTCATTCCAATAGCTTTCTAATGCAGTCAAGAAGCTACGAGCCAAGGCAGTGGATATTTGTGGAGGTCTTCAACTTCCCACCCCAAGCAGGGAAGGAGAATCAGAAGAAGATGATTCTTTGGTGGGGATAATCACCCTAACCAACAGTGATGATGAAGATAGCTATCCCACTAAGATTATTATGAAAAAGCCAATCAATGTGATGGAAACTAGGAGTGGGAAGGACTATAAGGGCAAGGCTCTAGCAGTAGAGCAACCGAGGGCTAATGAGGCCGAAACTAGCAGCGTAAAGAAAGAGCCAGAGAAGCCAGTCTTGGCTCAACTTAAGAAATCCTAGGAAAATATCTCCATTTGGGGATTGTTGATGGCATCCCCTTCGCACCGTGAAGCAGTCTTGAAGTCTCTCGCTAATGTGCAAGTGCCGATCGAGATAAATTTGATGCACCTCACACATATAGTAGGAGCAACATATGCAGTGCAGTCTGTGATGTTCTTAGATTCTGAGCTTCCTAGGGAAACCCAACACAATCGGGCTCTCCACATTACAGTTAAATGCCTTGACAAAGTAGTTCCCCCAGGTTCTTGTTGACAATGGGTCCGCTTTGAATGTGCTACCATTGAGATCAGCAAAGAGTATTGGTGTTAACTTGGAAGAAATGAGGCCAACCACTCAAACCATAAGGGCATACGATAATACCAAGAGGAAGATCCTTGGCATCATTACCCTTGCTGTAAAGATTGGCCCGGTGAAGTTTGATGTTGATTTCCAAGTCATTGATATATCGACAACTTTTAACATGCTCTTGGGAAGGCCTTGGTTGCATCTTGTGAAGGCAATGTCCTCTAGTCTCCATCAAAAAAATGAAGTTCATCCATGAGGGGAAGGTGGTCTTAGTGGCCGGAGATCCTGACGTGGTCAACACTTTGAACAACATTGAAAATGGGGAAGAACAAGACCAAGAAGTCCAACTAAGTGGTTTTGAAATAGACACCACTTGTGCAGCCATTGCCAAAGAAGCTCTAAAGGAGAAAATCCCCTCTAATTATGAAGCCATCTGGAGTCCGCCAGTGAATCAGATGATGAAGAACATATAGTATTTCTCTGGTATGGGACTGGGGAAATATCACCAAGGAGTTCCAAAGCAGCCTAGTTTGTCAGTAAACAAAGGAAAGAATGATCTCAGTTACACTCCCCCAACTATCAAAGGGTAGAAAGTGCTGAAGATGACTAGGAAGACCTCCGTCACTTACTACCCTACTCTCAATGGGTACTTCATAAAAGAAGGAGAGGATTTCCCCTTTTGTGGAAGTGTGGAGCCGTGGTTTGATGAAACTACCACCAAGATACAACTAGGACGTGAAATTTTCTTCCAAGACGAGTTTGATTGGGTGACTCATGAAGTGGAACAACAGAAAATGCTAGTCAAAGAAGGTGACCAAGACAGTTGCATCACTTGGATAACAGAAATTGCACTGATTGAGACTGGGACTTTCTCTGATGATCATACAACATTGATCCAATCAAAGGAGGCACCTAGTCCTCGAGTTCTTATGAAGAGAGAATGGGAGAAGAAGATAAGGCTCACTTGGAGTCTGTTGGTTCCCATTGATTTGAAAGGTTTCATTTGCTCTCTCTTACAAGAGGCAAGAGCCCAAGAGTTGCATGAGCTCAAGCCCCATCCTTTCAGAGGAAGAAGTGTGTATGCAAAGCTGAGGAGAGCACAGTGGATGATGGTTTGTATGACCTGTGCCCGAACCAATTGCAATGGGAAGGCTCGTGAAGGTGGTCAAAGATGTGACCGAGGTACCGGAATGGAATCCCTCAATAGGCTTAAAAAGATAGACTTCATAGAAAAAGGATTGAGCAGTCTCCATCGATCTTCACCCCTCAAAAAGTTTGGCTTCCGAGAGCACGAGATTGATCAGTTGGTATTCATGAAGAAGCAGGCACTTGTCCAGAGGAACCATTACGCTACTAAAGAAATAGCAGTAACTTTCTCAGAAGGCGAGGAAGGCCCTTTGCCACATCTCCTCATCCATGAAGCCACTGAACCACTTCTGAACTGGACAAGCATTGGAGAAGACTTCAAGTTTGCTCATGCTTTTAAGTCAACCAGCCTGATTACCCCTGGTGAAAGCATCAAGCCAGTTATCGAGTCTATAGTCGAATTTGTTGTTTGTGATTCTGTGTCAATCTCCCCTTTTGAGAAGAGTCCTGAGTCCTTGTATGACAAGTCTGTTACTCCTTCTTTCATGAATGAAATTTCTGATTCCAAGTATGACTTGCCTCTTTTTTTCAGATGATGATCTTAATAAATATCAAGAATTAATAAAATAATGCAAACCAAAGAAAGCCCAACCCATCCATGGGGATACTCGGGTTATTAATCTAGGAACCGACCAATGCCTTCGAGAGGTAAAAATTAGCACTACCCTTGATGACGAAGAAGCAAAACGGATCAGTAATCTTCTGAAAGAATTCGCCAAGGTCTTTGCTTGGTCTTACAAGGATATGCTTGGTATCGAACCCAACATTGTGTAGCATCGATTACCGACTTACCCTGGGGCAAAGACGGTAAAACAGAAGCTCTGAAGAATATGGCCAGAATGGAGTGAGAAGATTAGAGAAGAAGTTGTGAGGCAATGGAATGCGGGTTTCTTACAAGTGGTGAAGTACCCCCAATAGTTGGCCAATATTGTACGAATTTTGAAGAAAGATGGAAAGGTACGAATGTGCATAGACTATCGAGATCTTAACAAAGTAAGCCCTAAAGATGACTTCCCATTACCTCACATTGATGTATTGGTGGATAATATGGTAGGGCATACTTTATTATCATTCATGGATGGATTCTCGGGATATAACCAAATAAGCATGCACCCAGAAGATCGTGAGAAAATAGCCTTCACCACTCCATGGGGAACCTATTGTTACAAGGTGATGCCTTTTGGATTGAAGAACGTTGGGGCAACCTATCAAAAGGTAGCTACGACCATATTGCATGACATGATGAACAAAGATGTGGAAGTCTATGTGGATGACATGATAGTAAAGTCTAAAGATCAGCAGGGGCATATTCCCGCACTAAGGTGATTCTTTGAAAGAATCAAGAAGTATTAGCAGAAGTTGGGCCCCTAAAAGTGTGCATTTGGGGCAACGACAGGAAAGTTGTTAGGCTTCTTGGTGAGTGAAAGAGGCATTGAAGTCGACCCTATCAAGATCAAGGCAATTCAGGAAATGCCCACACCTTGGACTAAGAAGCAAATACGAGGATTTATGGGTCACATCCAATATTTTAGCAGATTCATAGCTCAGTTGACTACAATCTATGCACCAATTTTCAAGCTGCTGAAGAAGGATCAGCCCACTGAATGGAATGACCAATGCCAACAAGCCTTTGACAAGATCAAGGAGTAACTTATGAACCCACCAGCATTGACACCACCAGTGGAAGGAGAACCACTTCTGTTGTACCTGTCTATGGGAGAGTATTCCATGGGCTCTTTGCTAGCATAAAAGGAAACAGAAAAGGGGGCAGAGCACGCCATATATTACCTCAGCAAGAAGTTTCCAGAATATGAGACTTGGTACACATCTTTGGAAAGAACTTGTGCTGCGTTGATTTGGGCAACTAAAAGGTTATGACACTACATGGTTTCTTATCTGGTGCATTTGATCTCAAAGATGGATCCCATTAAATATCTCTTCGAGAAACCGACCTTAACAGGAAGGTTGGCCTTTTGGTTGCTCTTGCTATCAGAATTTGACATCATCTATGTTACTCAAAAATATATCAAGGGGTAGGCCATAGCCGATCATTTGGCTGCTCACCCCACAGAAGATGGAAGGTCCTTGGATGATGCATTTCTCGACGAAGTAATTATAGTGGCAGAGGCAGAAGATACAGTTAATGAATGGTTGTTATTCTTTGCTGGAGCAGCTATTCAGAAGGGCTGTGGTGCGAGAATATTGCTTGTCACTCCTGATGGTCTTTATTTGCCTTCGTCATTCCGCCTCGAATTCCTCTGTACCAATAACATTGCTGAGTATAGAGCTTATGCTTTGGGGCTTGAAACTGCTTTGACCATTGGGGTGAAAAGGATCAAGGTTTATGGTGATTCATCCATTGTCATCTGTTAGACACAGGGAAAGTGGAAAAATAGAGATGAGAAGCTGAAGCCATATCAAGAGCATCTGGAAGAGGTGATTGAACACTTTGAGAGGATCTCATTCGAATACTTCTAGAGGGATAATAATAGGTGTGCTGATGCCCTTGAAACCTTGGCTTCTATGGTAGAGTGCAATCCTATGGCTAGAGTCTGAACATTCTTGGTAGAACAAAGAAGTAGGTCCATTTATTAGAATTCGGTGAACTCTCTCATTGTAAATGGTCGGTCTTTGTTCGCTCACATAGTAGATTTTATCAGGGAAAGAAAGTATTCAGTTGAAGCAACTGATAGAAAGACGAAGTTTCTGAGAAGATATGCCACCCAGTTTATTCTCCAAGAGGATCTATTATACAAACGGTCCTATGACGGAATACAGTTGTGTGTAGATGAGGAACAAGCTACAATCATCTCAGAAGAAATTCATCAAGGTCATTGTGGACACCACATGAATGCCAAGACGTTATCTAAGAAGATCCTCAGGCTAGGATATCATACATACCCCGCCAACAGAGTTGCATTCAGTTCACCTTGGCCATTTTTCACTTGGGGCATTGATATCATTGGAAAGGTCAACCCTAAAGCATTCAATGGCCACGAATTCATCTTGGTAGCCATTGATTATTTCACCAAGTAGATTGAAGCTCAGTCCTATGCATTCCTCACATTTGCTAAGGTGGACAAGTTCATCTAAGAAAACATCATTTCCCGATATAGAGTACCTCAAGAATTGATATCGGATCAGGGATCCCATTTCTGGGGCAAGATTGACAAAATTTACATAAAATTTGATATCAGAAGGCATTGTTCTACCACTTACAGGCCGCAGACCAATGGAGCAGTAGAAGTAGCTAACAAGAATATCAAAGTCATTCTACAAAAAATGGCAGAAACACACAAGGATTGGGCTGATAAGTTACCCCTTGCCTTATGGGCATACCAGACTTCTGTACAATCCTTGATAGGGGCAACCCCTTTCTCATTGGTATATGGGGTTGAGACGGTTCTACTCATGAAAATCCTAGTACCATCCCTGAGGGTGCTTCTTGATAGTCAGCTACCTAAAGGAGAGTGGGTGAAGGCCAGACATGATGAGCTCAATTTTGTTAATGAAAGGTGCATGAAGGCCATGGATAATCTGAAGAAGTATCAACTGATAATGGCCAGGGCCTTTAACAAAAATGTAAAGCCCCATCACATAGAAGAAGGCGAACTTGTTCTTCGAGAATAACAAGCCCCAATTTATGACCCAAAAGGAAAATTCAGGCCCAACTGGAGTGGTCCATTCACTATTAAAGAAATTCTACTGGGCAAAGCTGTGAAACTCGTAGACCACAACGACGAAGAAATACCTAGACTGGTTAACATGGATCATCAACTCAAGAAATATTATGTCTGAAAGGGTGAATAGCCTGAACTACATCAGACCTGATTCCTTTCGAGGGATACGTAGGCAACTTGACATGTGCAAGTGTGGTCTTAACCATCTAAGGTAAGAAATTGGTTCCTAAATTAATAATCAAAGTATCTTAAAAGATCATCATAGTTTGTGTCCCCCAAGAATCGCCATTTGGCATAAAAGGCCATTAGGTATCTGTTGTCCACCCAATGGTCCGTCAATTCTTACCTAGGATTGTGTCCCCCAAGAATCGCCATTTGACATGAAAGGCCATTAGGTATCTGTCATTCACCTATGGTCCGCCCATTTTTCTCTAGGATCCTATCCCCTAAAAGAAAATCACCACCCGACACCAGTTTATCAAGGCCAGTTTATTCTCCACCCTTGATCAGTCAAAGTCAAAAGAAAAAAGAAGAGCTTAATGCAACAGTGGTAAAGGCTTGTTTGAATCATTAGCTAATGAGTAATGCTTTGATAAATCATCATATCTCATTGCTTGTATTGGTTTCAGGAAAATTAATGGGCTCGTTGGATAAGACGTTAAGGAAATGGACCTTGGACCTAAATCTGAGGGTACAAGGATTGTTGGAATCCATGAACGTGTCATTTCTTGGCCGATTTGGATGTGTGAAGCTACATCACCAATTACTCTGACAGGTGCCTCAACACTGGGATGCCGACCTGCATGTATTTCAATTTGGATTAGTGGAGATTTTCCCAACTCTTGAAGAATTTTTGTATGCTAACTCCACCCAAAGGTAGTTTGTTCCAACCCTCTTTGAAGAAGGATTGCTTAGAGGAAATTCAGGATTTCTTCGAATGGAAAGAAGAAGAAGTAAAGTAGTTTGTCAGGTATGGGAAGATCAACATTCTAAAGGTGGCTCAAATCTTCATCCAATATCTACCAATGGGAGGAATCCATCAGCAGCAATCCTTGGATGCTTATTTATTTTGCATGATAGCTCATTATGTTCTCTGCACTCCCGGGCATGGTGCATCATCTGTTTTAATTGAGTTAGTAAAACAATTGAAGAAGGGAGGTGACATCGTCCCTACGGTTCTTGCAGAAACATTCAAGGGATTTGATGACATGAGCTATGGCCATAAATTTGGACTAGACCATTATCAGGAGAGTCCTACTATTTTTCAGATTTGGCTCCTTGAGAAACTGAAGCTCACCATACCATTAAGGGGAAACCCACTCGGAGTTTTTTGTTACTAGGGTAAGAGAGAAGTTCTGGAATTCGACCTTATCACCAATTGGAAGAAGTACTTGCAAGAAAGGACTGTGAAGGATATTGCATGGAGGTGCCTAGGGAAACCACAAGAAGATTTTCTGATGGAGACCCCTGGCCACAACTATGTCAGACTGATGGGATTGACACACACATCCTTTTATTTGCCTATGTACATTAGCCGACAATATGGACTCGAGGAGACTGACCCGGAAGAGTTAGTGAACTTTCACCCACCTCAAGAATTGTCTCCCCACCTTGTTATTCACTTATCCCAACTGTGGTAAGAAAGTGGCCCCCCTTTTCATGTAATTCACTTGGTAATGGAATGAGGAAGTATTTAGATTTTCGTGTTATCCAGGTTATTCTAATTATGACTTGAGTTATGGAATTGATTGTGCCTAAGCATTGCAAGCAAATAAAAAACAAAAGAAAAAGGGAAGAAAGATTTTATTTTGTACCAAAAGTAAGTTTTCATAGAGATGTTGAAATAAAATAATGAACAAACAAGGGGAGGGGAAAAGAAAAAGGAAAGAAAATATCCATGTGTTTGTGTTTGCAGGAAATGCTAGAACAAATCCCTATGGGTCAGAAGCCATCATCTGAACCGTACTCTGAACCATCCTCATGAAGCACTAGGGAGTCCACAGATGCTACTCCAACCTGCTCCAGCCTCTGGGTCAGGTCCTCAATCAGTGCACCCTGCTGAGCATTCTCCCGTTCTTTTGCAACTATCACCTTGCACAGGCCATTGTGCATCCTCCTAATCTTAGCATAGATCTCTGGGGACACATGAGAAAGAGCATATCAGCCAAATGAATTCATAATTGGAAAATGATCAGATACTCACATAATCATAAGGAATAGGCAGTCCAAGAGAAGCATCTACATCTGTGTTCGGCTCCAGAGGATGAGGCAGACTGGGGTTGGCCACATTGGGATAGGTCCAGGCAGGGAAGCTACGAAAAGGGACATTAGCAACTTTGAGAGACTCGCCAGCACTGGTAGAGGGCCCTGCTTGTGAAGGATAGATGGCACTGGCATGCGATTGAACAGTAGAAGGGTCTACACATCTTACTCTCCCCTGAAAGAACATTAGTCAAGACCAGAATAAGGAAGAATTTGCAGGAAATACTCAAGAAAGGGAAATATACCACTAGACCATTGGGGCCAAGAGGGGTGCACACTGTCTCCTCCTCCAAGAAGGCTCTGTAGTCCCTAACCAGATCAAGAAAGGAGTCCTCCCATACTCCATTAGCCAAGTACTTCATCTCGTCTTCAGGGACAATCTTCGGACAATGCACAATGGATGGAGGAAGAATAGGAGAAGGATGTGAATCGATGTCTGACAACTGGGGTACTACTCTCTCTCCTAAGTAGCAGGCATAGCCCCACAGGCCTTAGAAAAGGACTCGGTTCGCAGACAATTGAAGAACCCAGTCGACTCTCTCAGAATCCGAAAACACTAGGCCTTGGAATGGTCTCCAAGTAGCCTGCAAAACCCAGGAAGGGTAAGTATAGCACCAGGCGAATAGAATTTCGATAGCAGACATAGCATACCTCAGTAAGATTGTTCAAAAGAGAACGAGCGGTGGTCCTCGGAGGATGACGTCAGGCCCGGACCACCTGGATATCTCCCCATTTAGTGGCCAGGGGGAAGAGGAATGTCTCAGGATCCCTCAGTTTAGGGGCTATGGTTCCCAGATGTTCAAAACACCAGGGCTGTTTCAAGAAATCAAAGTAAGAAAGTGCAGACCAAATGACTGAAAGAAAATAGATATGAGAAGGAAAGTCACCTGGATGATGTAGCCTGCCCCCTTGAGGCCCCTATCCCCATAGGACAGTAGGTCCAGGGACCGCAGGATATACACATAGGCGGCTCCGCCCCAGTCCCAGGTATCTACTGTACGAAGATTGTTGAGGAAGAACACCAGGCGGATATCTACGCCCCCTCAGAGGTCACTAAAGAGGCACTAGCCCACGGAAAACAAAAAGAAGGAATGTGCTATCTGAGACATGTTGCCTGGATTCTCCCCCAAGACAACTTTCCACCATCGGGCACTAATCTCCCCTAGGCGGATGCACATCTGGCCAGCTTTAATGGTGATACAGATCAGATTTGCAAACTCCTCAGTAGTTGGGAATCCTGTGGTTAGGGTCATGGTTCTACCCCCAAATGGAATGCCCATCAAAGCATAGATGCATATAGGCGTAATGGTAATCTCGCCAGCAGGAAGGTAGAAAGTGTGTGTACTCTGCCACCACCGCTCCATTAGGGCCCCCACTAATGCCAAATTAAACTTTCGGGTCTCTACAAGGGCCAGCCGGCACAGATAGGTATCATCAACCATCTCCTTCACCTTGTGAGGGAGCATCCTATGCCAGGACTGAACCATGTTTAGGTGGCTATAGGAGGACAAGGTAGGTGGTTCCTTCACCTCATTCTAATGGAACAATAAATAAATAATAAAAGAAAAGAAGCAGCAAAAACATACAAAACAAGAATAAAAGATTATCAAAATAATGAACGAAATGTAAAGACTTACCCAGGAACCCCATATAGAGTTGCAGATATGATTCTGGCTGTTGTGAAGGGTTTGCCAGGAATACCAATCGACCCAGGCCTCATCCCTGGGGGAAAGACTGCTGTAACTCTCAAGCTGAACCTCTCCCAGAGTCTTCCTCTTCCTCCTTTCAGCCATATTTTCAGAAATTGCAAAAAGCCCTTGAAACATTGAAAAATTACAAAAAGCCCTAGAAAGTGTCCCAATTTGCATGAAAGCCCGTGAGAATGTCAAATTCTCCAAATAGCTCCTCCCTCAAGAACAAGATGAATATCTTCAAGAACTCCAAGAGCAAAATGAAGAACACCAAGGACAAGTTGAATTTCAAGAACTCCAAGAGAAAAATGAAAAGCACCAAGAACAAGAGGAAAAACTTCAAGAAAAACCAGAGGGTTCTAGGAACTCACTTCACTCAGAAAAGTTAGAATAAAGAATGAACAAGGGAGGGGACTCATTTTATATAAAATTTTTTCTCCAAAAAAAAAAAATTTAAGATTCCAGATCAAGCATCAAGAATCAAAAGATTTCAATTCAACATCAAGAATCAAAATCAAAAATCAAATTTTGAACTGAAAATCAAGAATCAAGGAAAAATTAAGAAAAGACATGATTGACCCGGTCCTAGATAGCCTAGCCCGGTTCGAAAAAACCTTCTTGGAAGACCAGATAGCCCAGCCCGGTTCGAAAGAACCTGCCTGGAAGACCAAATTCCATGACCTGGCACATGTGAAGCCTAGTAAGGAAAAAAAATCAAATGTTTTTTATTTATTGCAAGATTGGAAGAACAAAGAATTTCTATCTTGTAACCATCGGTCCCAGATAGTCCAGATTGGCTCGAAAGACCCAGCCTGGAGACTATATTTCCCTGAACTGGCATATGCGAAGCCCAGCTAAGGAAGAATCAGGATCAAAGTACTAACCTTTTTTGCAGGATTGGAAGAGCAGCGGATTCCTTTCCACAATTGGCAGCCCCAGGTAAGTCCTCAGCTTCAAAGTAGGTAGGAGATATTATCTGTTGCATTTTTCAACTCTATCATAATTGAGCAAGATGACGGTAGTACATGCGCTGGGTGACAAAATGTGGTCGTTCTTTTCTTTGCCCTTCAGCTGTTGGCACAGGCCTCGGCCAGAGAGGGGCATTATGTAGAGACCCAATTTTGTCACCCTCCTATGGCTATGATCTTGGACGTGACTTTCGAATTCCGACCAATAGAGATGCTGATGGAAACATTCCCCTACCCAAAACCCTGGAAATCCCCCCATGGGAGAGAGGAAGGTCTAATTTTGACTTTTTATATATGAAGGAATCTGGTCAGGATGACCATACAGATGAATAGTGCTTAGAAGTATGATTCTGATGATATATGATAAGCCAAAATTGGACTGACAGATCTCTGGCAATCATTCCCAGAAAATCATGTTTTTTCACGTGCATGTCGTGCCTTCTAGCACATATGCCGTGCGCATGGATAGTCCCACTGGAAACCTGGAAAAATCCCTCACCTGACCCAAACACCATAAAATTCATCCCCTACCTACCCAGATAACCCCAAACACTCCTAGGTCTGAAACCCTAGAAATCCTTACACAGGAGGGAAGGGGTCCAATTTTGACTTTTCATATATGAAGGAATCTAGTCAAGATGGCCGTACAGATGGATAATGCTTTGAAATACGACTCTGACGATATATATTACACCAAAATCGGATCGAAGGATCTCTGGTAATCATTCTTGAGAATCAAGTTTTTTCGTACGCATGTCTTGCACTCCGACCGGCCCAGCCAAGCCCAGCCTGGCCGCACACCTGTGCATGGGCTGCCACACATTGTGCGCGGCCCTACCGCATGCTATGCATGGGTCTGCTGCACGCTGTGCGTGGGTCCACCGCAAGTTGTGAGTGGGCCTGCTGCAGGCTGTGTGCTGCCCCGCTGCACACTGTGCGCCACCCTGTGCACAGTGTGCACATGATGCCTGCACACCATGCACACCTGGCCCACACACCATGCACACTGTGCCCGCACACCATGCACACATGGCCCTTACACCATGCACACATGGCCGGCACACCGTGCACATGGCCTGAACACCATGTATACTGTGCCCGCACAACGTGCACATGGCCCGCACACCATGCACATTGCCAGCACACCCATGCAATCGCGCACCCATGACATCACCCGCACCCCCAACAAAATTTTCTCTCTCCTCTCGTTTTTCCAAAAATTACCTTTTTCGATAAAATTTTCTCACTCCTCTCGCTTCTCTGAAAATGGCCTTTTTCTGGAAAATTTTCTCTCTCCTCCCACTTTTTCAAAAATTACCTTTTTTAGTAAATATTTCTCTCTCCTCTCACTTTTTTGAAAACTTCCTTTTCAAAACTCTCCCTTTTCTCGCTTTTTTGAAAATCACATTTTTCCAAGCTAAAATTTCTCTCCCCTCCCATTTTTTTTCTGAAAACCCCCTTTTACCCACTGGACAAAAGCCCTATCCACCCATTTTTTCCTTCAACCCCCCTTTTACCCATTGGAAAAAAATCCTATCTCTTCACTTTATGCAAGCACCCCCCTTTTGTCCACTGGATAAAGGGATTCCCCCCTCTCCTACTTGGTTGAAAAAAAATATAAATACCCCCCTCTCCCTTAGAAAAAACATACCAAAAAACACCTGAATCCCCTTTCAGAGTGAAAATTTCCTCCCCTCCCCCCTCTTGATTTTCTTCTGATCTTCGGAGCGATCTTCGTCAAGATCCAAAAACTCATTCGGATCTTCGAAATGTTCTTCGGGATCTTGAAGATCTTCAATCCAAATTCTTAGTTAGATCTAGTTTTTAGCCAAAAATAGTATGTTCTTGAGCCACCTCCCTTTAGTGTTCTTGAGTGTTCTTAAGTGTTCTTGAGCATTCTTGACTGTTCTTGAGCATTCTTGAGCATTCATGAGATAGAAAGCCCCCTTTTTTGAGGTTCTTCGGGTCTACGAAGAGATCTTTGTTAAGATCTGAAACTCTGTTCGGATCTTCAAAGTGTTCTTCGGGACTTTGGAGTTCTTCAATCCATTTTTAGGTCAGCCGGTTTCTTTTTCAAAAATAGCCTTTCCTAGTTAAACCTCTGTCTGACTATCCCTGGAATCTTTCCAGGAATGGCCATTCCCAGTGGAAGTTCTGTCGAAGTGCCACCTCATCCTAGCCCTCCTTTAGCCTATCCCTAGCGGAAGCTCTGTAGGAATGCCACCTCATCCCATGCTTGAAATAGCCTTTCTTAGTTGAACCTCTGTCCGAGTGTCCCTGGAATCTTTCCAGGAATAGCCATTCCTAGCAAAAGCTCTGTCAAAGTGCCACCTCAACTTAGCTCTCCCTTAGCTTATCCCCAACGGAAGCTCTGCCGGAGTGCCACCTTATCCCAAGCCCAGAAATAGCCTTCCCTAGCCAAAGCTCTATTTGAATCCAAAGCCAAAAATAGCCTTCCCTAGCCAAAGCTCTATCCGAATCCAAATCCGGAAGCGATCATTCCTAGCAGGAACCCTGTCTAAATACAATCACAATCAGCATCTCTCAAGAAAGGAAGTTGGAGGTCAAGACCATCTTCCCCTTAGCCAGAAGAATCTAAAAAATAATCCGAGCCGGTACCAATTAGGGGCCCACACCTGTTGACCATAAACTGGGTTCAAATTCTTGTATTGTCTGTCTCCTCATTCAAGCATAATGTAGACATCTAATAAGCTTTGTTTAGTGTATATAATAGTTTGAATTCAATTAATGTATATATGTGTGATAACTTAGCCATACATATGGAATAGTAATAATTATGAAAAATGTTTGTTCTCAAGCATCTAGTAAGAAGACTGATTGAACCAGGCAGATTGGGTGCTTAACACCTTCCCAACTCTATAACCTGACACTTACCCTAAATCTCTAGACCAGATGAAATTTTGGGCCCTTTTCTTAGGAATTGGGCCCACCCCCAGGTCTTAGGCCCATAACCCTAGGTGGCGACTCCAAACCCCATTTGCATGATCTTGATCCCTGAATTAGACCATCATCAAAACCCCTGTCTCAAATGATGAATTTTACATCCTTACGAAATAGGCATCCATGTATCTCCAAGCGGCGATATGATGGTGCGGGGACCGCAAGCGAACCACACATGACTTGAACCTCCTTCCCCCTCCACATGAAGGCAAAGGGAGAGAGAGGAGAGAGGGCGGGGATCCATCTCTGGCCACTACCCTCACAAAGTGTTCTTTGGGTTCTTGAAGATCTTCAATCCAAGTTTGTAGTTCAATCCATTTTTTCCAAAAATAGCATGTTTTTGAGTGTTCTTGATCTTTACCGAAAGTAGAAATCCCTCTCTCTCTTGAGGTTCTTTGGGTCTACAAAGAGATCTTTGTCAATATCTAGAGTTCTACTCGGATCTTCAAAGTGTTCTTTGAGGCTTTGAGATTCTTCAATCCATTTTTAGGTCAATCCATTTTTTTTCAGAAATAGCCATTCCCAATCGAAGCTCTGTCTGAGTGCTCTAGGAATCTTTTTAGAAATAGCCATTTCCAGCGGAAGCTCTGCCAGAGTGCCACCTCAACCTAGCCCTCCCCTAGCCTATCCCCAGTGGAAGCTCTGCCGGAGTGCCACCTTAGCCTATCCCTCCCATAGCCTATCCCCAGTGAAAGCTTTATCGGAGTGCCACCTTAGCCTATCCCTCCCATAGCCTATCCCCAGTGAAAGCTTTATCGGAGTGCCATCTCGTTCAAAGCCCAAATATAGCCTTCCCTAGCAGAAGCTCTATCTGAATCCAAATCCAAATCCAAAAATAGCCTTCCCTAGTCAAAGCTTTGTCTGAATCCAAATCCGAAAGTAACAGTTCCTAGCCAGAACTCTGCCCAAATATCATCACAATCAAAATATCTGGAGAAAAGAAGTTAGAGGTCTAGACCATCTTCCCTTAAGCCAGGAGAATTCGAAAGAAAGTTCGAGATGGTTTTAATCAGGGGCCCACCCCCTTGACCTGAAACAAGGGTTAAGTTCATGTACAATTTCTCAACCTAATTGTTATCATGTAGACTTTAAATAGACCTTGTTTTAGTGTACATAGTCATTTAAATTCAGTCAATGTATATATGTGTGATAACTTAGCCACGTATGTGGAATAGGAATGAGTGTGGAAAATGTTCGTTCTTAAGCATCCAGTAGGAAGACCGGTTGAACTGGGCAGATTGGGTGCCTAATACCTTCCCAATTCTGTAACCTGACACTTATCCTAAATCTCTGGACTAGACCAACTTTCGGGCCCTTTTCTCCAGAATTGGGCCCACCCATAAGTCCTAGGCCCATAATCCTAGGTGGTGACTCCAAACCCTTTTACATGATCCTGATCCCAATATTAGACCATCATCAAACCCCCCTCTAGAATGATGAACTTTACACTCTTACGAAAAAGGCCTCCACGTATCTCCAACCGGTGATACGGCGGTGTGGGGCCTGCAAACGAAGCACACACCACACACACCCCCTCCCTTATGGAAAGAGAAGAGAGGGGAGAGAGGATGGAATGGTGACTCATGAAGTCATCGATCTCCGGCCTCTAGCCTCACAGTGGCGACTCCACTGGGGATAAATGTCAAGCTTTTAATACTAGATTCTACCTTTAAATGAAAGAACATTTTCCACGACATTTGTTTGAAAAAATGTGTTTGGTCTAACCCCATATTTGTAATTATATTTGCTAACTGCATCATGCATCATGCTCAAAGTGAAATCATTTGACGAGGGACTCCCTCTCATGGCGGCACCCTCGGGGAGGTCAGCGCATGTCATGGAGAGTGCTCTGAGAGCAAATGATACCCGCTTCCTGTACAAGGGTGTGGGGTATTACTAAATGGAGTGGATGTTTATGATTGTGCTAGAACCCTCGGGAAGGTCCGCACACTTTATGATATTCTGAGATCGAATGATGATATTCCCATATTACACTTTTGCACACAATCACTGACGGTTCCACCACCCCGTGGCCATTTGCTTAACCTCGTGTGTCATGAGTAATGGGCAAGGAAGTCACACCCTTGATCTCATACCTATGGGTATATCAAAAGGATCATGTACCTCATGTATATAGATCCTGCCAAGGAAGCCTTTTCGCGGTCCTATTGCATCCATTGCATACTCAGCATCATGTAGAAAATAGATGGAGAAGCTAGGAGAGACACAAGCTAACTGTAGAACTTGTTTGTAGTCTTGAAAAGGAATGTTCCTACATTATATTCCCATCATAAAGAATTGCTTTCCTAAGTGGGTTTCGGATAGAAGGTGTCCCTCCTCCAAAAAAAAAAGTCCAACTATGTGACTCAGGGGCAATCCCGTCAGAGTTAAATAAAGCCCCGAGAAGTCTCGAGAAAATCAGGAGGAAAGACGAGTAAGGAAAGTATGACTTTATTACATGGAATGTCTTATGAGAATATTCTAAATAAGCCATTTGTATGAATCTCCCGCTTATGACATTGAGTGGACTGGGGGCGTCAAACCCTATCCACTCTATCATTAAGCGGACTAACTTTGGATGGATCATTGGTTGTTAATCTAGTGAATGTGTGAATAAGAGGTTGGGAATTTAAGAATCCTAAAATAAGCCGCTTTTGGTTTAGGCACAATTCCATACCTCAAGTATTCTCCGCAGTCCCTTTGGACACGTCAGGGTAATCGGTTGACTTGCCTAAGTCCAGTATCAACTCCATCGTCTCCTCGAGACTGTCTACTACCAAGTGATTGTAGCCTAGTTAGTATGGATCCACCTAACTCTGAATCATACGAATCAGAATAGGTCCGTCCCATGGAGACCTTGCAGATAGAAATGGATGAAGTCAAGAGAGGGATAGCTCAGATATTGCATGCCCTCCAGAACCCTCCCAGACCTGATCCCAGGATTGAGCTAGCTACAGGAGATTTGGAACAGAATGGATCTATAGATCATCGCTGGAACTCTTCCCGAGATAACTCAGAAGAACCAGAGCAAGTCAGATCAATCGGTCAGAGAGGATCTTCGCCTACCCGTCCCAATGGCCAGCTAGGGGTCTATTCCAGGGTCCCTCCTCCTAGGGTTTTGATTGAAGATGAAGAAGAGGAATTTACGGTGCATGTCCAAATGGAACCTCCAGAACGGAGAGAGAAAGGAAAGTTAGGGAGCAATTGGAAAAATTAGAAACTATGCTCCGAGCAGGGAAAAATTTGGAAAGCCAAATAGTAGTTTCAGATGAAATGAGTTTCTTTTCCGGGGTAAGGATTCCAGAGAAATTCAAGTGGCAGACCAACAGGTTTGACGGGTCAAGGGACCCTAAGGGTCATCTCAAGGTATTCCTCAGAATCGCCAAGTCGTGGCAACTTGTAGATAATCAGATGAGGCAAGCCTTCATGTTAACCCTATCGGGACCAGCACTAAGGTGACTCATATAGTTGGAGTCATCCCAAACTCAGAATTGGACAACAGTGGTGAAAACTTTCACCAAGTAGTACTCATACAACACTAAAGTAGATGTGAAATGTCAGGAGCTTGAGACATTGAGACAGCAGCCTAGAGAAGGATTCACCACCTTCTTGATGAGGTTTAGGGATGAGGCCACCAAGATGGCAAATTATCCTTCAGAAGCAGAGCAAGTGGAGATGTTGATAGTGAACTTATCAAAGCCTTATTATCATGTCTTCTATTATCAAAATTTACAAACTTTTGATGCCTTAATAGCCACCAGCATACGTATGGAAAACATAATCCTAAGGGAAGCTCAATATTAGGGATCCTCCCAAGATACAGGGAAGAACACCAGAGTCGAACGTGGAAAGGGACTGAAAACTAATGTGGTGAGTGTAGTTCAGTAATCAATCTCACCAGCCACTTCTTCATGCCATTTGTAATACAAGCAGATGCACCCTCTCACAAGGCCCCTTGTCCAAGAAGGTAATTTTCTGATTTGGGAATGCCCGTGACAGCAGTGTATGAGAAATTAAAGAAACAAGGATTTCTAGGGATAGTGGCTCTAAGAGTGATCAACAACCCTCCTCCAACTTGGTATAGGGATCATGAATATTGTGCTTACCACACTCAGAAGGGGCACAACACTGAAAGATGCTTGGGTTTGCAACATGTAATTCAGGACTTGGTAGACAACGGAACCATTGACGTCAAGGTGAAGCAACCTCCCAATGTCAATACCAATCCACTCCCCGATCATATGAACAATCTAGATGACGAAGCCACAGAGAGTGATCCCACTCAACTCATTGTATCCAGAGTTCAGAAGAATCACATAAATGCCTGCACTTATAGGAAAATCATGAGTTAAAGGGCCAGAGGACCCCCAAAAGAAGAGAATCATCAGAAGAAGAATCAGAAGATTGGACTCCCGCCATTCATCCTTCCTCATCAATAGAAGAATCCACCGTACCATATTACCTACCTCCACCATACCTCCCACCTTCACTATATTATCAGCCTCCGCCATACCATCAACCTTCACCCCACCATCAAGGAGAAGAAATTTCCACATCCTATCACCCCCAATCTTCATATCCTACCTCTCACATTACACCATATTCATACCATCCCGCTTCATATCCCTCATCACCCTCATACCAAGCCCATTCTCAAGGTTCGGTGTATAACCCAAAAGAAGGATAGACATATGGGTACGATTGGAAGGATATGCTTGCACTACTAGACTCCCAAAAATTAACTTTATCAATAGGATCAATGAATGCATTAGGGGAAGACCAGGAGAATGATCCCACTTCTCTAATTTAGACCACTATATCTTCAGAGGACAATCTAGATGTAATCAAAGAGATTATAGATGATCTTCTCAGAGCAGTAAACACATTGGCCATAGGGGAACAGATCAAAGAGCACACCTCCCTAACCCACATAGGGAGTGACATAGAGGATGATGAATCAGGTTTGATCCAACTTTGAACCAATAATTTCAAGTCTAACCCTGTGGAAATCTTTCAGTCTATATGCTCTGAATACTACGAGTGTTTGGATGCAAGAGAATTTGATGGTCAAGAGGAATCTGATAGAGAACCAAGTGAGGGAGAAATCAGTGAAGAAGAGGATGATGACGACAACAATGAGGATGAGAATGATGGAGATGACTCTGATTCTTAAGAGGATGATGAGTATCCAGATTGGGATAACTACCAAGGGCCTTGGTACAATGATAATGATGATGAGTTAGAGTATTACTAACCAGATCACCAGACATGTTTCTCAGTCTATGCTATTAGTGGTGATGACCTAATAGTTGATTCGACAGGTGGCATTCAATCTTCCCTCTACATAGGAGGAGATGATTCTACATCAGATTCAAAAAATGATGAGGAATTTTGAGAGCCAATACAAGTTTATATGGATGAATGGAACTCCGCATTAGAAATGGAAGAAAAGCTATGTGAAGTGTACTCGAACACATTGAGGATGCAGGAGAGAGTGGAAGAAATTGACAACATGTTGGGTAAAGTAACTATCGGTGATCGTTACTACCATGAGCAGTTGGATGATTTGGAGGAAATAGGTCCAGAAAACACATTCATAGAGGCAGTAGATGCTGCATTCCAATGGCTTTCTAATACAGTAAAAAAGTTACAAGCTAGGGCTGTGGATATTTATGGAGGACCTCGACTCCCCACCCCAAGTAGGGAGGGAAAATTAGAAGAAGAGGATGATCCCATGGTAGGGATAATCACCATAACAAATAGTGATGATGAAGATTATTATCCCATAGAGATTATTGTAAAGAAACCTGAGATTCTGGTCCTAGCAGTGGAATAGTCAGGGACCAATGAGGCCGGAACCAATAGCTTGAAAGGAGAACCTGAGATTCTGGTCCTAGCTCAACTCAAGAAGTCCTAGGTTAATGTCTCGATTTGGGGATTGTTGATGGAATCCCCCACACACCATGAAGCAGTCTTGAAGTCTCTTACCAATGTACAGGTGCCGATCGAGATAAATCTAGCACATCTCGCACATATAGTAGGGGCAACCTATGCAGTACAATCTTTGATGTTCTTAGATTCAGAGCTCCCCAAAGGGGTCCAGCACAATCAAGCTCTCCACATCACGGTAGAATGCCTTGACAAGGTGGTTCCCCAGGTTCTTGTTGATAATGGGTCAGCTTTGCATGTGCAGCCTTTGAGATCGGCGAAGAGAATCGGCACCAACCTAGAAGAATTGAGGCCAACTACCCAAACCATATGGGCATATGACAATACCAAGAGAAAGATCCTTGGCATCTGGACCCTTGCCGTAAAGATTAGCTCGGTGAAGTTTGATATTGATTTCCAAGTCATTGATATACCAATAGCTTTTAACATGCTCTTGGGAAGGCCTTGGTTGCATCATGCGAAGGCAGTGTCCTCTAGTCTCCATCAAAAAATGAAGTTCATTCATGAAGGAAAGGTGATCATGGTAGCCGGACATCCCGAGGTGGTTAACACCTTGGCCAATATTGAAAATGGAGAAGAACAAGACTAGGAAGTTCAAGTAAGTGGTTTTGAATTAGATACAACTTGTGCAGCTATTGCCAAAGAAGTTTCAAAGGAGGAAATTGCGGATAACTATGAAGCCATTTGGAGTCCGCCAGTGAATCAAATAATGAAGAATATGCAATATTTTCTTGGCATGGGGTTAGAAAAATATCATCAAGGAGTTCCAAAGCAGCCTAGTTTGGCAGTGAACAAAGGAAAGAATGGTCTCGGGTACACTCCGCTAACCACCAAGGGGTAAAAAGTGCTAAGGATGACTAGGAAGATCTTCATCTCTTACTACCCTACTTTTAATGGGTACTTTGTAAAAGGAGAGGATTTCCCTTTCTGCGGTATGTGGAGCCATGGTTTGATGAAACCGCCGCAAAGATGTAACCAAGATTTGAAGTATTTTTCCAAGACGAGTTAGCCTAGGTGGCTTATGAAGTGGAACAACAGCAAATGCTAGTAAAAGAAAGTGACCAAGACAGTTGCATCACTGAGATAGCAAAAATTACACTGATTGAGAATGGGTCTTCCTTCGGTAACCCTATAACATTGATCTGATCAAAGGAGGCACTATGTCCTTGAGTCTTCCTGAAAAGAGAATGGGAAAAGAAGATAAGGCTCACCTAGATTCAACCACTTCCTATTGATTTGAAAAGCTACATTTGCTCCCTCTTACAAAAACCAAGAGCCCGAGAGCTATATGAGCTAAAGCCTCATCCTTTCAAAGGAAGAAGTAAGTATACAAAGCTAAGATGAGCACAAAGAATGATGATTTATATGTACTATGCCCGAGTCAACTGTAATGAGAAGGTCCGTGAAGGTGGTCAAAGATGTGATCGAGGCATCGGGATGGCATCCCTCAACAGGCTTGAAAGGACAGACTTCATAGAAAGAGGATTGAGTAGTCTCCACCAATCTTCACCCCTCAAAAAGTTTAGTTTTGAGAGCACAAGGTTGATCAACTGGTATTTTTGAAGAAGAAGACACTTATCCAAAAGAACCGCTGCTTTGTTGAAGAAATATCAGTAACTTTTTTAGAAGGATAAGAAGGCCCTTTGCCACACCTCTTCATCCATCGAGCCATCGAACCACTCTTGAAGTGGACAAGCATTGTAGAAAACTTTAAGTTTGCTCATGCTATTGAGCCAACTAGCCTGAATACCCCTGACGAAAGCATCAAGCCAGTTATCAAGTCTGTAGTCGAGTTTGTTGTTTATGATTTCGTGTCGGCCTCCCCTCTCGAGGAGAGTCCAGAGTCCTTGTATGTCGAGTCTGTTACTCCATTCATGAATGAAATTTCTGATTCCGAGTATGACTCACCTCCTTTTTCTAATGATGATCTTAATAAATATCAAGAATCAATAAAACAATGCAAACCAAAGAAAGCCCAACCCATCCATGAGGATACTAAGGTTATTAATCTAGGAACAGACCAATGCCTTCGAGAGGTAAAAATTGGCAGTACCCTTGATGACGAAGAAGCAGAATAGATGATTAGTCTTCTGAAGGAGTTCACTGAGGTCTTTGCTTGGTCTAATGAATATGCCTGGTATCAGCCCCAGCATCGGGTAACATCAATTGTCGACTTACCCTAAAGCTGGTAAAGTAGAAGCTCCAAAGAATGCATATAGAATTGAGCAAAAAGAACAGAGAAGAGGTTGTGAAATAGTGGAATGCATGGTTTCTACAAGTGGTGAAATGCCCCCAATGGTTGGCCAACATAGTACTAGTACCAAAGAAAGATGGCAAGGTACGAATGTGTGTGGACTTCTGAGATCTTAACAAAATAAGCCCTAAAGATGACTTCCCATTACCTCACATTGATGTATTGATGGTTAACATGGCAGGGCATGCTTTGTTATCATTTATGGATGGATTCTCGGGATACAACCAAATAAGCACGCACCTAGAAGATCGTGAGAAGATAGCCCACTTCATGGGGAACCTATTGTTACAAGGTGATGCCTTTTAGACTGAAGAACGTCGGGGCAACTTATCAGAGAGAAGCTATGACCATATTGCATGACATGATGAACAAATATATGGAAGTCTATATGGACAACATGATAGTAAAATCAAAAGATCAGCAGGGGCATATTCTCGCGCAAAGGCAATTCTTTGAAAGAATCAAGAAGTATCAGCTAAAGTTGAATCCTCAGAAGTGTGTATTCAGGGCAACAACAGAAAAGCTGTTAGGGTTTTTGGTGAGTGAAAGAGGCATTGAAGTCGACCCTATCAAGATCAAGGAAATTCAAGAAATGCCCAAACCTCGGACTGAGAATCAAATACAAGGATTTTTGGGTCACATTTAGTGTATCAGTAGATTCATAGCTTAATTGACTACAATCTGCGAACCAATTTTCAAGCTGCCGAAGAAGGATCAGCCCATGGAATGGAATGACAAATGCCAATAAGCTTTTAACAAAATCAAAGGATACCTCATGAACCCACCAGTATTGATACTGTCGGTGGAAGGAGAATCACTTTTCTTGTACGTATCCATGGGAGAATATTCCAGAGGCTCTATGCTAGCACAGAAAGAGACGAAAGAAGGGGCAAAGCATGCAATATACTACCTTAGCAAAAAGTTCCAATAATATGAGACATGGTACACATCTTTGGAAAGAACTTGTGCGGCGTTGATTTGGGTAACAAAAAGGTTATGGCACTATATGATTTCCTATCCAGTGCACTTGATCTCAAGGATGGATCCCATCAAATACCTCTTCGAGAAACCAGCCCTAATAGGAAGGATGGCCCGTTGGTTGCTTTTGCTATCAGAGTTTGACATCACCTATGTTACTTAGAAATCTATCAAGGGGCAGGCCATAGCTGATCATTTGGTTGCCCACCCCACAGAAGATGGAAGATCTTTGGATGATGCCTTTTCCGATGAAGGAATCATAGCAATAGAGAAAGAAGACACAGTTAATGAATGGTAATTATTCTTTAATGGAGCAGCCAATCAAAAAGGGTGTGGTGCGGGAATATTGTATGTCACTCCTGACAGCCTTTATTTGCCTTCATCATTCTGCCTCGATTTCCCCTGTATTAACAATATCGCCGAATATGAAGCTTGTGCTTTAGCGCTCTAAACTGCTTTGACTATTGAAGTGAAAAGGATCAAGGTTTACGGTGATTCATCCATCATCATCAGCCAGACACAGGGAAAGTTAAAAACTAGGGATGAAAAGTTAAAGACATATCAAGAACATCTGGAAGAGGTGGTTGAACACTTTGAGAAGATCTTGCTCGAATACTTCTAGAGAGATAACAATAGGTTTGCTGATGCCCTTGCCACCTTGGCCTCCATGGTAGAATGCAACCCTATGGCTAGAGTTCGACCATTCTTGGTAGAACAAAAAAGCAGGCCCATCTATCAGAATTCGGTGAACTCTCTCACTACAGATGGTCGGTCTTGGTTTGCTCAGATAGTGGATTTCATCAGGGAAAACAAATACCCAGGTGAAGCAACTGACAGAGAAAAGAAATTTCTAAGGATATATACCACCCAGTTTATTCTTCAAGAAGATTTGTTATCTAAGAAGATTCTTAGGCTGGGATATTACTGGAACGCAATGGAAGTGGATTGTATGGACTTTATCAAGAAATACCACAAATGTCAGATATTTGCTAACATTATACATATCCTTCCAATAGAGTTGCATTTGCTCAGTTCACCTTGGCCATTCTCCACTTGGGGCATTGATGTCATTGGAAAGATCGACCCCAAAGCATCCAATGCCCGTGAGTTCATCTTGGAAGCCATTGATTATTTCACCAAGGGATAGAAGCTCAGTCATATATGGTCCTCACATTTGCAAAGGTAGTCAAATTCATTCAAGAAAATATCATATCTCGATATGGAGTACTGTAAAAATTGATATCAGATCAGGGATCCCATTTCTAGGGCAAGACAGATAAAATTTGCACAAAGTTCGGTATCAGAAGGCATCGCTCTACCACTTACAGGCCATAGACCAATGGAGCAGTGGAAGCATCCAACAAAAACAACAAAGTCATCCTGCAAAAAATGGCAGAAACACACAAGGATTGGGCTGATAAGCTACCCCTTGCCTTATAGGCATACTGGACTTTTGTATGATCCTCAACGGGGGCAACCCCTTTCACTTTAGTATATGGGGTTGAAGCGGTTCTACCCATGAAAATCCTAGTACCATCCCTAAGGGTACTTCTTGATAGTCAGCTACCTAAAGGAGAGTGGGTGAAGGCAAGACATGACGAGCTTAATATTCTCGATAAAAGGCGCATGAAAGCCATAGATAATCTGAAGAAATATCAATTGAGGATGGGCAGATCCTTTAACAAGAATGTGAAGCCCTGCCACATAGAAGAGGGTGAACTTGTTCTTCGAGAACAAAGAGCCTCAATTCATGACCCAAAAGGAAAATTTTGGCACAACTGGAGTGGCCCTTTCACTGTCAAAGAGATTTTACCGGGCATAGCTATGAAACTTATAGACCACAATGGTGAAGAAATACCCGGACTGGTCAACATGGATCAACTCAAGAAATATTAAGTCTAAAAGGGTGAATAGTCTGAACTACGTCAGACCTTATTCCTTTCGAGGGATACGTAGGCAACTTGACATGTTCAAGTGCAGTCTCAACCATCTCAAGGCAATAAATTGGTTCTTAAATTAATAATCAAGGTATCTTAAAAGATCATCATAGTTTCCATCCCCCAAGAATCTTCATTTGGCATGCAAGGCCATTATGTATCTATCATTCCCCTATGGTCTGTTAATTCTTATCTAGGATTCTATCCCCCAAGAATCGCCATTTGGCATGTAAGGCCATTATGTATTTTTCATTCACCTATGGTCCGTCAAACTCTTATCCAGGATTCCATCCCCTAAAAGAAAATTGCCACTTGGCACTAGTTTATCAAGGTCAATTTATTCACCATCCTTGATTAGTCAAAAAAAAAAAAAAAAAAAAAGAGAGCTTGATGTAATAGTGGTAAAGGCTTGTTTGAGTCATTAGCTAATGAGTAATGCTTTGATAAATCATCATATCTCATTTGTTTGTGATGGTTTCAGGAAAAGTCATGAGCTCGTTAGATAAGTCGATGAGGAAATGGACCTTGGACATGAATATGAGGGTGCCAGGATTACTGGAATCCATGAATGTGTCTTTTCTCGGTTGGATCTAGTGTGTGAAATTACATCACTAATTACTCCGGCAGGTGCCTCAACACTGGGATGCCAATCTGCATGTATTTCTATTTGGATTAGTAGAGATCTACCCAACTCTTGAAGAATTCCAAGTTTGTATGTTAACTCTACCCAAAGGTAGGTAATTCCAACCACCTTTGAAGAAAGATTATTCAAAAGAAATTCAGGACTTCTTCAATGGAAAGAAGAGGAAATTAAGCAATTCATCAGGTATGAGAAGATTGACATACTAATGGTGGCCCAGATCTTTGTCCAATATCTACCAATGGGAGTAATCGATCAATACAGATCACAGGATGCTTATTTGCTTTGCATGATAGCTCATTATGTTCTCCGAACTCCCGAGCGTGGTGCACCGCTCGTTCTAATTGAGGTGGTAAAACAATTGAAGAAAGGAGGTGACATCATCCCTACATTCCTTGCAGAGACATTCAAAGGACTTGATGACATGAGCCATGGCCATAGATTTAGACTAGACCATTATCAAGGGAGTCCTGCTATTTTTTAGATTTGGCTCCTAGAAAAGTTAAAGTTAACTAAGCCATCAAAAGGAGGCCCACTCAGAGCTCTTTGCTACTAGGATAAAAGGGAAATTTGGAAATTCAACCTCATCACTGACTGGGAAAGGTACCTACAAGAAAGGACTATGCAAGATATCGTTTGGAGGTGCCTAGGGAGGCCACAAGAAGATTTTATGATGAAGATCCCTGGCTTCAATTACGTCAAGTTGATGGGATTGACTCACACATCCTTTTACTTGCCTACGTACATCGGCTAGTAATATGGGCTCGAGGTGATGGACCCAGAAGAGTTAGTGAGCACCCACCTCAAGAGTTGTCTCCCCACCTTGTTACTTACCTATCCTATCTATGGTAGGAAAATTGTTCTCCTTTCCATGTAATTCACTTGGTAATAGAATGAGGAAGTATTTGGATTTTTATGTTATCCCGATTATTCTAATTATGACTTGAGTTGTGGAATTGATTATGATTAAACATTGCAAACAACAAACAAAAACAAAAAGAAAAGGATCTCTTTGTGTCAAAGATAGATTTCTACTCATAAGATGCCAAAATAAAAGGGGGAGGGAAAAAGAATAGGAAAATATATACATGTGTTTACACTTGCAGGAACTACAGGAACATGTCCCTAAGGAGTAAAGTCATCATCTAGAAAATACTCTGAGTCACCCCCATGGAGTACCAGGGAACCCATGGTGCTAGCCTCTGTGTCATATCCTAAATCAGTGCATCCTACTGTGCAATTTCCTGCTCGTAGGAACTAACTTGGCTCTCCAAAGCGAGTATCCTTCCATCCTAAGGAATACAGGAAAGGATCAAGAAGAAGAACAATGAAAGAAGAAGGGAAAAAGGAAAATAGAGGAAAGTGGAAAATATCTTGGCAAAAATCGTCTTGCATAGGCCATAATGCATCCTCCTAATCTCAGAATAGACCTCCGGAGACACCTGAGAAAGAGCATATCAACCAAAGGAAGTTAAGAGTCAATTGAAGGATGATCAAATACTCACATAGCCATAAGGAATGGGCAGCCTAAAGGAAGTATCTACATCTGTGCTCCTCCCTAGAAGATGAGGGAGGCTAGGGTTGGCCGCATTGGGATAGCACCAAGTAGGAAAGCCACGGAAGGGGATGTTGGATACTCTGAGAGACCCACTAACACTAGTAGAGGGTCCAGCTTGTGAAGGATCAACAACACTAACGTGTGACTGAATAGTAGAAGGGTCTACATATCGTGTTCTCCCCTGAAAGAACATCAGTCAAGAACAAAATAAAAAAAAGTTGAAGCATAAAGGAAATACTCAAGAAAGGGCAACATACCACTGGACCATCAAGACCAAGAGGGGTGCATACTGTCTCTGCCTCCAGGAAGGCTCCATAGTCTCTATCCTAGTCAAGAAATGATTCATCCCATACTCCATTGGCCAAAGACTCAATCTCGTCTGCAGGGATGATCTCTAGGCAATGCATGGTGGGTGGAGGAAGACAAGGAGAGAGACGTGACTAGAGATCAGATCACTGGGGCATGACTCTCTCTCCCAGGTACCAGACATGCCCCCATATGCCTTGGAACAGGACCTGGTTCTCAGATAAGCATTTGGCCATGTCAATTTCACTAGAGTCTGGAGATACGAGAGACTGGAACGGCCTCCAAGTGACCTGTAAATCCATGGAAAAGTAAGTACAGCATAGGACAAAAGGAAGTTTAGTGTCAAATATGGTGTACCTCGGTCAGACCGTTCAGAAGAGAACAAGTAGTGGTCCCCGAAGGATGGCGTTGGGCCCTAAGCACTTGATTCTCTCCCCACCTTGTGGCTATAGAGAAGAAAAAATCCTAAGGATCCCTCAGTTTGGGAGCTATAATCTCCAGGTGCTCAAAGCACCAAGGCTGTTTTAAAAGATCAAAGTAAGGAAGTGCAATCCAAATGAATGAAGGGATATAAGTACAATGATAAAAATTACCTAAAAGATGTAGCCTGCTCACTTGAGACCTCAGTCTCCATATGACAACAAGTCTAGGGTCTGCAAGAGGTATGCATAGGCGGCCCCACCCCAGTCCCAGGAATCCACCTCCTGAAGATCCCAGAAGAAGAACACCAGGCGATGTCTACTCCCCCTCAGAGGTCACTAAAATGACACTGACCCACAACAAATAACAAAAAAGCACGGGTCACCTGTGCCATATTGCCGAGGTTTACCCACAGGCCGGTTCTCCACCATTGTGCACTGATATCCCCAAGATGGATGTGTCTAATCGGCCTCAATGGTAATACCTATCAGGTCCTCAAACTCCATGGCTGTCAAAGTCTCAGGAAGGGTCATGGGTCTACCCCCAAATGGAATGCCCATTAAGGCGTAGAAGCATAGAGGTGTGATGGTAATCTCGCCAACAGGAAGATGAAATAAGTGAGTACTTGGCCACCACCACTCTATTAAGGCCCCAACTAGTGCCGGATTGAATTTTTGGGTCTCTATAAAAGCTAATCGTTTCAAGCAGGAGGAGTCAACCATCTCCTTCACTCTACGAGGAAGTATCCTATACCATGACTGAACCATGTTCGGGTGGCCATACAGGGCCAAGGTAGGTGGTTCCCTCCCTTCATGCTAATGGAAATAAAGAATGTATATATATAAAAAAACAAAACAAAACAATCAAAAACAACATTAAAAAAAAAAAAGATAATCAAAATAAAAGACGAATGAAATGTAAAGACTTACCTAAGAACCCCATGCCGAGTTGCAGATATGATTTCGAGTGTTGTGGAGAGTCTGTCCAAAGTACCAATTGGCCTGGCCCTCATCCCTTTGAGAAGAATTACTACAACCCTCCAGCTGGATTTCTCCACAAGTCTTTCTCTTTCTTTTTTCAGCCATATTTTCCAAAATCACTAAAAACCCCAAGAAGTTTTCCAATTTGCACAAAATCCCACAAGAATGTCAAATTCTCCAAATGACTCCTTCCTCAAGAACTTTGAACATCTTCATGAAAAAGATGAAGAACTTCAAGGAAAACCTGAAGATCTTCAAAAAAAAATTTGAAGAAACTTGGAAAAATGCAAAATGGTTCAGATCTTCAAGAAGATTTCAAAAACTCGAACCCACTCACTCACAAATCGTTCCCCACTCAGAAAAGATAGAATGAGGAGTTAACAAGGGGGGGGACCATTTTATGGGTAAAAAAATTTGTTTTCATAAAAAAAAAAAGAAAGGATTCCAAATCAAGACTCAAAGTTCAAAGTCCAAATTCAAGATTCTATTTCAAAGGTCAAAATTAAAAAGTCCAAAAGATTAAAAATCCAAAGAAAAATCAAGATTCTATTTCAAAGGTCAAAATTCAAGATTCCAAAGCAAATTCCAAATTCAAGACTCTATTTCAAAGGTCAAAAGGTCAAAATTTAAATTCAAATGTCCAAAAGATTAAAAATCCAAAGAAAAATCAAATTCAAGATTCTATTTCAAAGGTCAAAATTCAAATTCAAAAGTCCAAAAGATTAACAATCCAAAGAAGAATCAAAGAATCGAAGGTCAAAAAATCAAGAATCAAATTATTAATGTCTTTTGCAGGGTTGAAAGAGCAGCGAATTTCTTTCCTATAATTGACAACACCAAATAGCCCAACCCGGTTTGAAAGAACCCGTGTAGAAGACCAGATAGCCCAGCCCGATTCGAAAGAACCCCCTTGAAAGACCAGTTATCCCAGCCCAGTTCGAGAGAACCCACCTGGAGACCAAATTCACTGAACTGGCACATGTAAAGCCCAACTAAGGAAAAGTCAAAGATCAAAGTACTAATATTTTTTGCAGGATTGGAAGAGCAGCGAATTTCTTTCCTACAATCGGCAGCCCAGGTAAGTCCTAAACCTATAAAATAGTTGAGAGATATTATCTGTTGCATTTTCAACTCCATCATCAATGAGAAAAATGACGGCAGTATATGCTCTAGGTGACAAAATGTGGTCCTTCTTTTCTTTGCCCTTCGGCCATTGGCACAGGCCTCGGCTAAAGAGGGGCATTCTGTAGACACCCAATTTTTTCACCCTCCTCCGACTATGATGAAATGCATATCTTGGACGTGGCTTCTAACTTCCGATCAATAGAGAAGATGATTGACCTAAAAAATCCAGATATCCCACCTATCTGAAAACCTTAGAAATCCCCGTACGGGAGAGAAGAGGGTTAAAATTTAACTTTTTATATACGAAGGAATCTGGACAAGATGACAGTACAGATGGATAGTGCTAGAAAATATGATTCCGATGATATATGGCATGTCAAATCGGACCGTCGGATGTCCCGTAATCATCCTTGAAAAATTATATTTTCCCATATGTATGCCATGCACACTGGCAAGCTTGCTAGAAACCTAAAAAATCCCTTACTTACCCAAATATCCCAAATTCATCCCCTATTTGAAAACCCTGGAAACCCTTGCACAGGAGAGAAGAGGGTTCAAATTTGACTTTTTATATACAAAAGAATCTAGCCAAGATTACCATACAGATGGATAGTGCTTAGAAATACGATTCTGATGATATATGGCATGTCAAAATTGGACCGTCGGATCTCCTGCAATCGTGGTAAAAAAATTCCATAATTTGGGCACGTGCTGTGCGCAGGCCAGCCCACACTCATGCTGCGCCCCTGCCTGCTGCAGCCTGTGCACAGTTCCTGCCCAGCCTGTGCACAGCTGCTGCCCAGCCTATGCACAGCTGATGCCCAGCCCGTGCACTGTGCCTACCCAGCCCATACACATTACCTGCCCATCCGTGTATCCATACAGATCATGTCCCATGCATTTTCTACCCAACCTTGTGTGCCGCCATCGACGGCCGAGATTTACGTTCCACTGGACTGACGGGTGAAGAAATTTGCTCTTCATCCATTTCCGCATATGCACTACTCCGTTGGCATACCCTACACCGCAACCTCCTATTAGTCCAAAAACCCACTTTTTACCCCCATTAGCTAAAATTTCTCTCTCCTCCCATTTTTTCCAAAACTCCCTTTTGTCCATTGGTTAAAAAAACCCTTTTCACCCACTTTAGTCCAAAAACCCCCTTTTGTCCATTGGTTAAAAAACCCTTTTCACCTACTTTAATCCAAAACCCCTTTCGTTCATTGGTTAAAGGAATTCTCTCTCCTCCCCTTAAGCCCAAAAATACTATAAATACCCCCCTCCTTTAGAAAAAACAGAACAAAAAAATCACAACCCCACTTAGGAAGTGAAGCTCTACCCTCTCTCCTCCTCCCCTCCCCATTTGAGTTTCTTCGGGTCTTCGGAGCGATCTTCGTCAAGATCCAAAATTTTGTTTGGATCTTCGAAGTGTTCTTCGGGATCTTGAAGATCTTTAATCCAAGTTTGTAGTTCAATCCATTTTTTCTTTTTTAAAATTACATGTTTTTGAGTGTTCTTGATCTTTACCTAAAGTAGAAATCCCTCCCCCCCTTGAGGTTCTTCGGGTCTACGAAGAGATCTTTGCCAAAATCCAGAGTTTTGCTTGGATCTTCAAAGTGTTCTTCGGGGCTTTGAGGATCTTCAATCCATTTTTAGGTCAATTAATTTTTTTTCCAGAAATAGCCATTCCCAGCCGAAGCTCTATTCGAGTGCTCTTGGAATCTTTCTAGAAATAGCCATTCCCTGTAAAAGCTCTGTTAGAGTGCCACCTCATCCTAGCCCTCCCCTAGCCTATCCCTAGCAGAAGCTCTATCAGAGTGCCACCTCATTTGAAGGCTGAAAATAGCCTTCCCTACTCGAAGCTCTATCCAAATCCAAATTCAAAAATAGCCTTCCCTAGTTGAAGCTCTATCCGACTCCAAATCCAAAAGTAACCGTTCCTAGCCAGAACTCTGCCCAAATATCATCACAATCAAAATCTCTTGAGAAAAGAAGTTGGAGATCAAGACCATATTCCTTTGAGCTAGGAGAATCTGAAAGATAGGCTGAGATGATACGAATCAGGGGCCCACCCCTCTTGACCTGAAACAAGGGTTAAGTTCACGTATAGTTTCTCAACCGAATTGTCATCATATAGACTTTATATAGACCTTGTTTTAGTGTACATAGTCATTTAAATTCAGTCAATGTATATATGTGTGATAACTTAGCCATGCATGTGGAATATGAATAATTGTGAAAAATGTCCTTCTTAAGCATCAAGTAGGAAGATTAGTTAAACCGGGTAGATTGGGTGCCTAACACATTCCCAATTTTGTAACCTGACACTTACCCTAAATCTCTGGACTACACCAACTTTCGGTCCCTTTTCTCTGGAATTGGGCCCACCCCTGGGTCCTAGGCCCATAATCCTAGATGGTGACTCCAAACCCTTTTGCATGATCCCAATCCCTGTATTGGACCATCATCAAACCCCCATCTAGAATGACGAACTTTACACTCTTGCGAAATAGGCCTCCACATATCTGGCAGTGCGGGGCCCATAAGTGAAGCACACGTGAGATACACCCCCTCCCTCATGAAAAGAGAAGAGAAAGGAGATAGGACGAAATGGCGACTCGTGAAGCCATCGATCTCGGGCCGCTACCCTCACAGGAATTTACTGAAAGTAAAGGCAATAAAATGATGGTTCCATAGTTAGAGAGGGGAAAAGCCAACACATTGTCTAGCCAAGGACCTTGGGGAAAGGGAAAAAAATAAAGTAAAAATAAAATTAGAAGCCTAAGTTAAGAATGAATGGATAGCCAGAAGAGGGAATGAGAGGGGGGTGAGAAGATTTATGAAGAAGCTTACCTACTTGAACATCCATACTTGAATTAAAACTTGTTGCTTCTTGTTTGATTTGAAATACTACCAGTCCTAAAAACTAGATCTGGAATAAACCAAATCTAAAATTACTAGGCCTGGAGAAGACAAATTTGAAATTGAAAACTTGTGCTCCACACTTGGTTCTTGTCACTTAGAACTAAGCCTAGAACAAGAAAGTAAATTTATAATTGAATACTATGAAAAAAAAAACATAAAAACTTGCATTCATTAAATAAAATTCCATTACATAAGTGCTTAAACCAAAAATTAAGAAGAAGACTAGAAGAAGAACTAAAGAAAACCAAGAGAAAGACTAGAGGAAAAAAAACCCTAAAAGAGTAGTTGAATAAGGGAGAGGGAGAGAAATCAAAGGAATAGGGGAGAGAGAATCCATCGATTTAGGTTTCCTAATTGGGATTTAGAGTCCAACGATTTAGGTCTAAGGTGATGATGTGGAGGAGAGAGAATAGAGAAAAGGAGATAATCATAGGAGACGTGATCTCCATGATTTTCTTCTCTTTTTTTTCCTATTTTTTCTATTTATTTTCTTTTGTTTCTCTTCTATCTTTCGCAAAAACCTATCTTGGATGATTTTCCTCTCATTGCTTTGCATGATTTTGGTCTATCTTCTATTTGAGTCGGAAATTTTGTCCATGCCCCCTTGTGCTAGGTGGAAAATAGGAGAGACAATCTTCACAAAATCCCAAAAAAAAAAAAAAAGGTGACTCGCCCAAGGTGGAGGAGAGAGAGTGTAGCACCCAAGTGTGTGGGTCCCTCCTTCTTTGTTGGTATCTGGAATATTCTCTTGTACCCCTAGGACAACTGCAGATGGGATGGGCTTGCATCTTAGTTCTATTCTGGTCCATTATTCTTTTTCTAACCCGAAAAGAATAATCACTTATACAGTGCCAAAACGAATGTGTACTTTTAATGCAACACGTCCATTTCGCTCAGAATTTTGTCCTCTTTGCAATCATGAAAAGAAATAGACCTCTTTACGTGTAAAATTGGAGATACAACACTCGATAGTCCTTAAGGCCTTGAAAATGCAAAACCTGCAAAAAAAAAAAAAAAAAAAAAAAAAACCCAAGGTCGCTCCATTATAAATATGTAAAATGCATGTGTTACTACCTAACATTTCACACGTAAATGTGCTCATCAACAACCCCGTTCGAGGCTGTGTACGGGCATCCACCACCTACCTTACTTTATTGTATTCCCGGTACAACCAAAGTTGATGTTGTGGAACATCAACACGTGACCAAGGATTAGCGGCTCAGGGATATGTGTACTAGCCTAGATGAAGCCCAGGTGAGGATGAAGCAAAATTATGATAAGCACCATCAAAAGAGGGAATTCAAGGTTGGTGATTGGGTCTACCTCAAGTTGCACCCCTATAGGAAGACTTCTCTAGCATTGAGAAAATCCCACAAGCTTGCAGCACGCTATTATGGACCCTATTAGATCATAATGCGCATTGGGGAGTTTGCTTACAAACTTTCACCACCTGAGGATTCTAGGATCCATCCCACATTTCATGTATCCCAACTGAAGAGGCAAATTGCAGAGTGTCACCAAGTCCAAGAAGAGCTGCCAAAGGTGTAAGATGATGAAACCTTGCACTCATTCCCATAAGCCATTTTGGACCAGTGCCTTCACAAGAGGAAGAATCAGGTTTTGATCCATTGGCATGGATTGTCCCCAGCCGAGGCAACTTGGGAGGATTGGGAACTCATGCGAGTCCAATTTCCTGAACTTGGTCTTGAGGACAAGTCTAAACCCAAGGGGGGCGGAGTTGTTACGTGCCAGGTCAGCATGGGAGGTAATGCATGAGTCGTGGGTTACCTACGACGTCTCATGGGTGAAAGCCAAATATTAATGTTAGTAGTTATTATTTGATGTGAATGTGGTAGTTGTTATTTATGTGTTCAATTATCATTTTATGTAGATCGTGACCAAGATCATGGGAGGTTATTTGTAATGGGTTGGAAAGGTTATGGTAGGAGATGTTATAAGGTGAGGTAGTGGGGTGTAACCGTGTTTATTTTTTTGTTAAATACTTGAATAGAAGATGGAGAGCGTAGCTTGGAAATTAACTCAAATCTGCTGTCATGAGTAGGGAGGTATTGGCTTCCTTGATAAAGCCATTGTTCTATTTTTTCTATTCTTTCCAACCCTATGTTGTTCTCTCTTTCCCATTCACTCGCTTGTAGAAACATAGGGAAGAAGGGGTCATCCATGTATATACCACACTAACTGTAACCTTAAGGAAATTTTTTAAGGATTCTAGGAATGTAGTGTCAAGGATAACCCACTCATCTCCGAAATTCGCCTTCGAGTTTGCTTTTGATGGTAACAAATAAATGAACATTTTAATTATTAGCTATTGAGTGTTGTGTATAAAGGCAATTGAACAACACGTCAAGGTATCAAGGCATCAAGATTTCAAGCATTTGAGATTTGATGACTATATGTATGGAGGTCATCATAAAGAGATTTGAAGACCCTCTACAAGGCAACAATGAAGACTTGAAGGCAATCGGCAAAGAAGACAAGAATGAATACCTAAGTCTAGTCATATGTAACAAGCATACATGACACATTCACTACACTGCATACAACAATCAAACAAGCATTAGCACTAACCTAGAATGACCGTAAGTGGTACCTATTAGTCACTCATTTAGACCGAAAGGTAGTTGGAACCTCATTGGCTAAACAAAGCCATGACCTTTTCTATCCTCATAGTAAGACCTTATTCAAGGGAAATTTAGTCATTATTAGTGACTTAAGCTTGAGACAATTTATTCTACAAATATGTCGATCATTAAGTTGCGAAGAAAACACAATTTCAAACATGTCATTTTGAGTATTAACGAAAAAGTTACAACAATCTGAATATAGATTTTTCTGTAGGCCAAAAAATGGAAGCCTTGCGGTAACTACCGCCAAAAGCAGGTAGCTATCGGCATGGTTCTGTGAATATAGAACTTATGAGGCCAATGGAAATAGAAGCATAGTGGTAACTACCAGAAGGCATCCGATAGGGTGATCCGATGAGCCAGATGCCTTCTAGATTGTCTATGCCTTTTCAGAGGCTATATTTTTAAAACTCCAATGGTCATATTCACCCTATGGCTATCACATCCGGTAACTACCGAATACTGGCGGTAGTTACTGATAGGACAAAATTTTCCCGTTAGCTCTTTTGTTTTTTACCTCTTAACCTACTCACTCTATAAATAGAGCCCATTAATGTGCAATATAACAACAAATATTACTATCTCAATCTAAGAGCATTTATTAGGTTTTGAGTGAACATATTCAATGTCCCATGCTAGAGTTCAAAGCTTTCCATTTGTGCATCTCCTTCAAAGAAAAACTCAAGCATTTTAATACAAGTCTTTCACAAAATTTGGAGTTCATTGTGAAGACTTCATCAGGTACTTATTGCTTACTTGCATAATCATATCACGCACCACATTGAGGTAACCCTCAATCCCATTCCATTTGAATTTCTATTTGGTCCAAGAGTTGGTTTAACTCTAGTATTGGACTTTTGAGTTATACATTCTTCTAAACTGTACTTAGATTGATGTATAGGATACTCTTATCCTTAAAAGAGTTGCAAGGTGGTACCCCCGTGCCCTAATCGGGTCAAATTTGAACTTTTGTTATAGGTCTCATACCATATGTCATCATGTCACACCCCAATTCTAGTAGAGCCAACTTACCATTAGGAATACTGGCGGTGTGAGTAAGCCATGTATCTGTCGTACAAACCTACCAAGATCGCTGATAGTAGTACCTTAACATTTCACAATCTCACATCACAACCAACCAAAAGCAGCGGAATCAGAGTATAATAGCGAAATCATCAGATATAAATGGGGAAATTATCTAATGATAAACATAATATCGTTAACCAAATTATTCTATTTACAATCCTTCAAGACTTACATATATCAAGTTTAAAACATAATATTCACAGATCTATATCAACATAATAAAAAATATGTCAAACACCCCATTATGCCGCGTATGCACAAAAGTCACAAGCATAGTCCTAGCCATACTGCTCCATTTCCGGCATCCACCAGTCGCTCACTCCGTAGTCAAGTCCGGAGGAAAAAGAGTCACTAGCCACAGGTATGACCCTACTGCATCATCATCTAAAAAGTGTGTATATGTGGGGTGAGCTTTCTAATTTGCTTAGTGAGGGGTGGTGTCAAGCACATCAAAGCAAGACAATAGTAATAATAATTCATGATGCATGATAGCGAAAATTAAACACATAGTCCATAATGCTCGTGATGTAGTTCATTTATTTATTATCCACCTAACAATACAAACTAAGTCTGGTAAATGCTACTACAACGTATTAGGCTGTATCTTTCGTCTCAGAACCACCATTGACTACTTAAGGTTACAAACCCTAACTGTGAATAAAAGCCTGTCGATCGCCGTATGAGTCCATGGGTCACCTAGCAAACCCCTGATAATAGCCTCCTGGCAGTCACGACACCGGTACATCATCGGCCATACCAGACAGGTTCCTGCCTCTGGTAACAATCGTATCGTACCACGGGTGTGGCATTCTAGAAAGGCACATCGAACATACCATAATGGGTTATCCAACACCACAACCCCTGTTGGAAAGGGTTCGTAGCATAGGCAGTGATACCTAACCACATATATGCTACATGCCTTCATAGTGATACAGTTAGTATGAATTACACGATATTGGCAAGACTTCGGCCACAAAGTGTATCAATTTCTAAATGCAGTCCCGCGGTACATGATACCAATGAGACCTTAGCCACAAAGTGTAACCCGTGACTACAACTAACTCTAATGCACATAATCAATGCATGAATGCAACATACATATTACAATCACAGAACCGGTACCACCTCGGTCACGCCAGATTCCATCTCACACACACAACCAAACACACGGTGATCATAGTACCGGTACCACCTTGGCCACATCGGATCCCATCATACATATAAATGAACAGTTCATATGAAATCCATAAAAATGTAACATATGATAATCACCATCAGCATGTGTGCAATATAATTAAGCATGTTAAATCTACGTATGTGAAAAATTCTATAATAATTAAACAATCCAAAATAAAAAAACCATCCCTCACCTTGTTGATCTCTACTTATGTTAGGGTTCAGATAAGGCCATCGATCAATCCACTCGGTTTCAGTCTCGGGGCTCATGCGCATCACTGTCCTAGACACAAGGACAATCGTATATTAGTACGTGTAAGAAATATCGAGAGGGACCCACATGGATCACCCCCAAAGGGTATAGATAAAATCCATCAGTGACAGTAATGTCATCGGAAACACCCACCGAAAATAGGGAATTTTGATCAGAAATATCAGTCCTGTTTCTGGTGGAACTGACAGAGAGCTCCTAAGGCTTAGTGGTCCACGGAAAATATACCACCGGAAGCAGACCCAATAGATCCGGTGGGCTGTTTTCGATGGTGGTTTAGGATAGTCCACCCATTTTGGGGCTTTTTTGCTTAGGCCCGATCGCTGGGATTTGTTCTGCAGAGTTTGTAGAGGATGTTCCTAGCATCATTCTAAGCCAATAAAATCTAGATTCCATCGAGCCATTTGGGAGATATATAGATCGAATGATCAAAACCCTAGTTGGTCTTTCGGCAATACATATTGTTGGAGCTCACCCGGCCTGGTTTGAGCTCGACAACAATACCAGGAGGGTAGAACATGCATTCTATAACTTTAACATGATTTATACACTAAGATTCCATCCATACCTAGCTTTATCTAGGTCAAAATGAAGAGAGAGAGTGGTGGAAGTGAGTGTACTTACCTCAGGCAGCGATTCCGGTAACTTGGCGGCAGCCGGCACCAATGTAAGCCTTCTCCTTCTTCTTCCCCTTCTTCTTCTTCCTTCTTCTCCTTTTTCTCTCCTTCCTTACATTGGACACAATAGAAATGAGGAAATGAATTCCTCATTTCTAACTTATGTGTTAAAATGGACTTTAGGGTTTGTTTGGTTGGACCCTATTCGGACCAATCGGGTTATTATGACTTTCGGAGCCCGAGAACCTGTCCACTTAGGTTCAAATGCGTTCATGTCACGAGTAAAGTGTGGGGAATGATTTTGGATCATCCGAGACTATTTACAACGTGAGTGGTAGGACCCACAGGCATTGACACCTTGACAGCAGCCTGATATGTTCATCGAAAATAGCTCACCGGATTCAGGCCCAGTGGATCCGATGGCATATTTTTGGTGGTCAAGACAACTTGCTGTCTTGATAGCTTGTTGTCCCATGGCTGGCCTTGCACAGGTGGTTGCCCTCGAACATGCTCAAGGCCTTTCAGTAACTTCGACATGTTCCTGGACTTATGTGTGAGGAGTCAGGTCACTTACCATCTGGGATCAGAAGGTATGAATCCCCTCCAATTAGACTGGCACGTAATGCACAAACACTTGGGATCATCTCTCCCCCTTTGGCAATGGGCGATCATAAGCCAAAACTCAGTCATGCTTCTGATCTTTGGTCTGAGACCTACCACAACAGTTCAAATTAGATCGAGTCAGGGCACAGGTCTAACACTCCCCCCACCTTACAAGAAGTTTGTCCTCGAAATTGAACATACCTTGCAAATCAAATAATCTAGGGTACTACTTCAATATCTTATCTTCTCGCTCCCAGGATGCTTCCTGTTCGGGGTGGTTCATCCATTTCACCTTGACAAAGGAAATGGTGCGGTTGTGGAGAACATGCTCTTTCTGGTAAACAATCTTCTCTGAAAACTCCACGTAGGCACAATCCTCATCCAACTTACGGGTATGTAAGTCAAGATGTAAGTCGGGTCGGGAATGTACTTCCTCAACATAGAAATATAGAAGACATCATGTGTACCTTCCAACTCTAGTGGTAAAGCTATCCGGTAAGCTACCAGTCCAATCTTCTCCAATACATCATACGGTCCCATAAACCTTGGACTAAGCTCTCTCTTCTTGCCAAACCGCATCACCCGTTTAACTGGGGAGATCCACAAGAACACCTTATCTCCAACACCAAACTCCAAATGTTTCCTCCTAACATTCGTATAGCTTTTCTTCCTGGACTGAGCTGCCTTGATTCTTTCTCTGATCACATTAACCTTCTCACTAGTAGCCTGTATCAAGTCTGGACCCAAAATATGCTGCTCACCAACCTCGTCCCAATAGAGTGGAGTTTGGTACTTCCTGCCATACTGTGCCTCGAATGGGGACATTCCAATGGTGGCCTGATAACTATTGTCATAGGGGAACTCGATAAGGGAAATATGCTCATCCCAAATATAACTCATATCCAAGGCACATGCACAGAGTAGGTCCTCCAATGTTTGAATAGTCCTTTCTAACTGACCATAGGTCTGAGGGTGAAAGGTAGTGCTGAAATCCAACTGTGTGCCCACAGCCTTCGGCACACATGTCCAAAACTTAGAAGTGAACCTGGGATCTCGGTCAGAGATGATACTAATTGGCACACCATGCAATCTGATGATGTTATTGACATACAACTTGGCCAACTTGTCCACAGAAAATGTGATCTTGATTGGGATAAAGTGAGCTGCCTTGGTCAAGCGGTCCACAACTATCCAAATGGCATCCATACTCTTCTGTGTATGGGGTAGGCCTGTGACGAAGTCCATGGTAATATTCTCCCATTTTCACTCCGGAATAGGTAGGGACTGTAATAACCCATGGGGCCTCTGTCTCTTAGCCTTGACTTGCTGGCATGTGAGGCATCTAGACACATGCGTGACCACATCATTCTTCATTCCTTTCCACTAGTAGGATCCTTTGAGGTCCTTGTACATTTTAGTGCTATCGGGGTGAATGGAGTATAGAAAGCTATGTGCCTCTCTCAAAACTGGGTCTCTCAAATCACCATCACAGGGCATACAACCTCCCTTTGAATTTGAGAATTCTGCTTTAAGTTACAGAGAAATCCGGGTCCTTTTGGGTTCCTTCTTGGCATTTTGCTATCAGCTTCTATAACTCTGCATCAGTAACCTGAGCTGCAGTGATCCTATCCACCAGACTAGGTTGTACCACCAATGCCGATAATGACAAAGTAACACCCTCTACTAATAATTCTAAGTCTACTTTCCTGGCCTCCTCTAGGAGATATTCATTGGTGGTCAGTGATGCAAGAGTCAGTGACTGGAATTTTTGATTAAGTGCATCAGCTACCATATTGGCCTTTCCTAGGTGATAGTGGATAGTACAATCATAATCCTTCATTAGCTCTAACCAACACTTCTGTCTCATGTTGAGCTCTTTTTGTGTGAAGAAGTATTTGAGGCTCTTATGGTCATTGAAGATCTCACTCTTCTCACCACATAGGTAGTGTCTCCAGATTTTTAATGTAAAAATCACAACTGCCAACTCCAAATCATGGGTGGGGTAGTTCTTCTCATAATCCTTCAACTGATGGGATGCATCAGTAATGATTTTCCTGTGCTGTATCAATACACAACCCAATCCCAGTTTGGAGGCATCACTATACACAACCATATCACTTGTACTAGTCAAAATAGTCAAGACTGGAGCTAATACCAACCTTTGCCTTAGCTCTTTGAAGCTCTTCTCACAAACATCAGATCACTCAAATTTTACACCCTTTCGTGTGAGTCGGGTCATCAGAATAGCAATGCAAGAGAAGTTCTCGATAAACCTCCTGTAGTATTCGGCCAATCCCAGAAAACTATGTATGTCTACTACACTCTTGGGAGTCTCCCATTCTAGAACTGCCTTCACCTTACCTAGCTCAACCTCTATACCCTTGTCTGAACAATGTAGCCTATGAATGCCACTTGTGATAGCCAAAACTCGCACTTGCTGAATTTTGCAAAGAGTTGCTTCTCCCTCAACTGTTGCAGTACTAACCTCAAGTGAACAGCATGTTCCTCTGCACTCTTGGAGTAGACCAAAATGTCATCAATAAATACTATTACAAACTTATCTAGGACATCCTGGAATACCCGGTTCATCAAATCCATAAATGTAGCCGGTGCATTGGTCAACCTAAATGACATTACCAAGAATTCATAATGTCTATACCTTGGTTTAAAGGTTGTCTTACTGACATCACTATCCTTGATCCTGAGCTGGTGATAGCCCGATCTAAGGTTGATCTTGGAGAATACCTTGGCACCCTGTAACTGATCAAATAAATCATCCATCCTTGGTAAAGGATGCCAGTTCTTGATGGTTAGCTTATTAAGCTCCCAATAATCAATGCCAATCTCATACTTCTATCTTTCTTCTTAACGAACAATACCAGTGCTCCCTATGGAGACACACTAGGTCTAATGAATCTCTTCTTTAGAAGGTCTTGAAGTTGCACCTGCAATTCCTTCAACTCTATGAGGGCCATGCAGTAAGGGGCCTTTAACACTGGTGCCGAGCCGGGGAGTAAGTCTATAGCAAACTCTATCTCTCGATCCAGGGGTAAACCTGTCAAGTCATCCGGGAATACATCGAGAAATTCCCTCACCACATCAAGCTCAATCAATGGCCTAATCTCTATCTCAGTATCCATCACAGATGCTAAGTAGCCTTGACATCCCTTACTAGTAGCTTCTTCATCTGGAGAACGGATATGACAACCTTCTTGGGTTTCTTGGGCTTATCCCCTAGGAACACATACTTATCATCATCACGAGGTCTGAAAATGATAGTTTTCTCTGCACAAAACACACTGGCTCTATATGCAGACAACCAGTCCATTCCTAAAATCATGTCAAAGTTGGTCATATCTAACTCAATCAAGTGAGCATTCAACTCATGTTCACCTATGGTCACTGGACAAGGCTTATAAATATAGTTCAAACACACTACACTTCCTGTAGGGGTGCTTACAGCCAAACATTGAGTCAATCCCTTGGGTGGAATGCTCATCTTCTTTGCAAATGCTAGTGACATGAACGAATGCGAGGCTCCTGAGTCCAATAACACATTGCAAGCAATAATGATATCAATAATGTACCTGTCACTACGTCGGGTGCCGCCTTGGCATCTTTTGTAGTCATAGCAAACACTTTGCCTTATGGTCTCTGGCCCTATAGGGGCTGGTCTAGGGGCTAAATTTGTCTGTTGGGGCGTAGGTGGCATAGTGTAGGGTGCATCACTAGGCCTTCGGTGGGGGCATTTTCTCACCATATGGCCTGACTAATCACAATGAAAGCATCTAAAGCTCGATCCCGAAGACTAAGATACAACACTAGATTAGGAGGACTAGGAAGTCTGACTAGCATCAGGCTTCCTAAATTGTATTAAAGTTGGGTTGACATAGGCACTTGGAAAGGTTTGCTGCCTCCCCTAGATTCAGTAGATCCTATTGGCCTCTTTCCCATCCCTTGCTGGGCCGTGAAGTTGTCTCTATACCGATCTTCAATAGATTTAGCCACTTAGACCACCTCAGCATAGGTCTGCAGTTTCAATCCCATAATGTTTGACCCAATACTTGGCCTCAACCCTTTCTCAAACTTCTTCACTTTAGCTCTATCACCTTTGAGATGTATAGGAGAATGGAATAGCTCCTCGAAGCGTTGCTGACACTCAAGCACAGACCGGGAACCTTGAACCAACTGAGAGAACTCACACTCTCTCCTATCCTAGAAGCTTTTTGGAAAATAGTTCTCAAAGAAGGCCCCTTTGAAGTCTGCCAAAGTGGGGTTCAGGTATCTAGCCCTTAGAATAGGCTCGGTGGCACACCACCAATCATCAGTGCAGCCCATCAGTCTAAAAACCTTTTCCATTCCACCAATCCATCTTGATGGATACAACGGGTCTTGGCCCACCTTTGAGAAGCATGGGCGCCTAAGCCATTAAAACTTCTCCATCATTTTTGTCAAGTCTGTCCAGCCCTCCACATAGGCCTCGGCTTGATCCGGCATCGAGTCTTGCACCTACCCATGCACATTTGGATGTCCTTGCCCATGCACTTGTGCCCCACCAGACGTTTGAAGGGTAGTCGATCCAGCAGGTATTGGAATTGATGCCGATGGAGTAGGAGATGCAGGCAGTGCATTACGGGCTTCCATTGCCACCTAGATCCTATCAATGATCCCGGCCATAAACTAATTTTACCTTTCCTCAACTCCCTGCATCATGTTATCCATGATGGATACCACATACTAGGCTATAAGTATAGGCAGAGCCGAAGGTGCATTGCTGGGTCTACCCAGATTTCCTGTAGGGGAAGCGGGAGGTGACGGGGGTGATCGGGATCAGGATCAAGTGTTCCTGCATGACATGACTCCTGTGGAGGAATCTGATTAGTGCACATACATATACAAGGTTGCATGTAATTGGAAAACATGCATGCATAGTGGGTCCCACACATATACGATAGGCAAAATTAGGGTTCGGGTATGCATAGGTGGGGTCTACACATACTTGGATCTGATCGCTTGCATATCAAGTAGGGGCACACAATTAGGGCAACAAAATAATAATTTAGATTTGAAAAATAAAATAATTTGTTTTCCAATTTGTTCCACCAGAAACAGGGAGAATTCTCATCGGAAATATGGCTTAATCCATTGAAAATATTAGTGTTATTTTCAGTGGGCAAAACAGAGAGCAATTTAAGATTTTTCACTTCACCGGAAATAGGCACTGGAAGCATGCCCAATGTTTCTGGTGGCTCCAAAATGGCTATAAATAGGCTCGGGTTTGGGTTTCATTGTACAAAACCCTATTCTAACTTGTGGAAAAGGTGTGGAAATGGCCAAGGAGGACTTTACAACCCATTCCCTACCTTCCTCATGCTATTTCACGATCAATCGGTGTCGCATTCGCTCCAAAGGTATATTCCTCCTCTCTATAACCTAGTTTTGTGATTTTCTTCTCTGTGAGCTTTACATTGAGCTATTAAACTTGGCTTTTCATTCTTAATCCTTAGGAATCATATTGCAACGATGTCTGGGCACCGTTTATGTACCCGATGTGCTATTGAATAAGAGGAGCAAGACGCCACCACTCAGTTCAACCCAATCTTGTTCCGCTCTGTGGCCGATCGAGACCATTGGGAACTCTTCGAGCATCGTAATGTGGACCCGAGAGTCTATGTGAGGACTAATGACTTCTGTGCATTCCATCTCCATCAACGGTTTGACGATGTTGGGTGGTACTGCATCTTAAAACCCAATAAGTACTACTACCCTACTTAGTCAGGTTATTCTACTCCAACCTGCAATGCGTGAATCGGGGTACTGAAGAGATGCGGATCCCCTCCTGAAGGGGGTGGAGATCTCCTTTGACATGGGGCAGTTGGCCAATATTCTGATGGTCAGTAATGCTGGTGATCTGGTGTATTGCACGCCTCAGACTCCAGCTTATGACTTCCAGAGTCCCGATACTTTTCAGGAGATAAACATGTTGACTAAGGAGGCCAAGGGGTGGAACCACTCACTCAACTACTTTGCTACTCCAAAATTTGTCTGTCATGTGATTCAATTGAATGTTCTTACCACTTATGGACACTACGATGAGGTATCCGCATTGTAAGCCTATGTGACCTACTACGTTTATATGGGGGCATAGATACGTCTTCCTTACCTCCTTATGTGGACCATGGTACTTCGGTCGAAAGGAGTGGATTGCTGAGTGGGAAGCCTATGGTATGGAAGAATACTTACTAACATCTTCTGCCACTTTGGGGTGGACTTGGAGGGAGAGGCACGCTTAGGTGAAGAGGTCACAGACTTCAACCAAGATTCTCTGAGGAAGATGACCATAGATCTACGGGAGGTGACACCTATTCCAAGAGAGGGTCAGCAACCTATGGAGGTAGAGGGTAGCAGTGCTGGTAATGTCAATGGTGATGTTGGTGATGTTGATGGAGGTGTTGGTGGTGCAGGAGGAGAAGCTGCTGGGGTTGGTGGGGCTCCATCACCTGATCCCTAGACTATGGGTTCTATCGCTGCTTCTACTTCTCGGGGCACTAAGGGCGTGAGGCCTTATAGTCTCAATGATGTTATGGCCCACCTAGACACCACCACATCTCTGATGAGGAGTATAGATGGCAGCCTCAACAGCATAGATAGGACCTATTGTCTTATGGATAATAGAGTGGTCTCCCTAGAGGCACAGATGCAGGCGATGGTCTTCCATCTTGGTATTCCGATGCCTCCTGCAGGAACATATGTTCCAAACCAGGCTCAGGGCCAAGGATAGACCTAGCAACAGCAAGAGTAGTGGCATGTTTGCCACTGTAGTTTTTAGGATTTTCCTTTCCATGTTTTATTTGAGTTTGATGTTTTAGGTTTAGTTGAACATTTTTACACTCTGTCATTTGCTTCAGTTGTTTAATTTCTTAGTTTTAGGCTAGTTAGGATTTCCTACTTTTAGTACTTTATTTTCTTATAAAAAGTGTAAGATGTGTATTCAAGTTCTCTATTATAATGAAACGGCTTTAACACCTAAGCTTGTCTCCAAATTGTGCATTTTCGATTATTGTTGTCTTGAGATTTTTATTTAATCCTAATCTCTCCAAGTCATGGTTCGATCGAGATTCTGAGTTAAGGCAGAGCTTCGTGCTCTGATACCATAGCTGTCACACCCCAATTCTAGTAAACCCAACTTACCATTAGGAATACCAATAGTGTGAGTAAGACAAGTACCTATCTTACAAACCTACTAGGATCACTGATAGCAGTACCTTAACATTTCACAATCTCACATCACAACCAACCAAAAGCAGCATAATAGAGTATGATAGCAAAATCATTAGATATAAATGGGGAAATTATCTAATGATAAATATAATATCGTTAACCAAGTTATTCTGTTTACAATCCTTCAAGACTTACATATATCACATTTAAAACATAATATTCATAGACCTGTATCAACATAATCAAAAATACGCCAAACACCTCATGGCGCCGCTTATGCACAGAAGTCACAAGCACAGTCCTGGCCATGCTCCTTTGTTTTTGGCATCCATCAGTCACTCACTCCGTACTCAAATCCAGAGGAAAAATAGTCACTAGCCACATGCACTACCATACCTGCATCATCATCTAAAAAGTGTGTATACATGGGGTGAGCTTTCCAACTCGCTCAGTAAGGGGTGGGGTCAAGCACATCCAAGCAAGACAGTAGTAATAATAATTCATGATGTATGATAGTGGAAATTAAACACATAGTCCATGATGCTCATGATGTAGTTCATTTATTTAATATCCACCTAACAATACAAACTAAGTCTGGTAAATGCTACTACAGTGCATTAGGCTATATTCTTCGTCTCAGAACCACCATCGACTACCCAAGGATACAATCCCTAATCGTGAATAGAAGCCTATCGACCCCCGTATACATCCATGGGTCACCCAGTAAACCCCTGATAACCCCCTCCTGGCAGTCATGGCAGCGGTACATCATCGGCCACGCCAGATAAGTTCTTACCTCTAGCAACAATTGCATCGTACCGTGGGTGTGGCATTCCGGAAAGGCACATCGAACATACTATAATGGGTTATCCAACACCTCAACCCCTATTGGCAAGGGTTCGTAGCATAGGGAGTGATACCTAACCACATATATGCTACATGCCTTTATAGTGATACAGTTAGTATGAATTACACGATACCAGCAAGACCTCGGCCACAAAGTGTAATCCATCTCCAAATACAGTCCTAGGTATATGATACCAGCGAGACCTTGGCCACAAAGTGATACCAAAGACCGTTTACCTAATCTAGCATACATATCACAGTTGAGTATGGACTATGCGACACCAGTACCAATCATCGGCCACGAAGTGCATCCATTTCCAAATGCAATCCAGGGGTACACGATACCAGTGAGACCTTAGCCACAAAGTGTAAACCGGGACTACAACTAACTTTAATGCACATAATCAATGCATGAATGCAACATACATATGGTAATCATGGCACCGGTACCACCTTAGACACATCAGATTCCATCTCACATACACAAACAAACACACGGCGATCACGATATCGATACCACCTTGGCCACACCAGATCCCATCACACATATAAATGAACAGTTCATATGAAATCCATAAGAATGTAACATATGATAATCACCATCATCATGTGAGCAATATAATTAAGCATGTTAAATCTACGCATGTGAATAATTCTATAATAATTAAACAATCCAAAATAAAACAACCATCCGTTAGCTTGTTAATCTCTGCTTATGTTAGGGTTCAGATAAGACCACCGATCAATCGACTCAGTTTCAATCTCGGGGCTCGTGTGCATCACTGTCCTAGACATGAGGACAATCGTACATCAGTACGTTTCAAAAATATTGGGAGGGACCCACATGGACCAACCCCAAAGGGTACAGACAAAATCCATTAGTGACAGTAATGTCACCAGAAACACCCATCAAAAATAGAGAATTTCCACTGAAAATATCAGTCCTTTTTCTGGTGGAAGTAGTAGAGAGCTCCTAAGGCTCAATGGTCCATTGGAAATATGCCATCAGAAGTAAACCCAATGGATCTGGTGGGTTGTTTCCGGTGGTGGTTCAGGACAGTCCACCCATTTTGGGGCTTTCTGGATTTGACCCAATCTCTGGGATTTATTCTAGGGAGTTTGTAGGGGATGTTCCCAGCATCATTCTAAGCCAATAAAATCCTAATTCCACCAAGCCGTTTAGGAGATATGTTGATCGAATGATCGAAACCCTAGTTGGTATTTTGGTAACACATGTTGCCGGAGCTCACCGGGCTTGGTTCGAGCTCAACAACAACATTGAGAGGGTAGAACACCCATTCTACGATCTTAACATGGTTTATACGCTAAATATCCATCCATACCTAGCTTTTTCTAGCTCAAAATGAAGAGAGAGAGTGGTGGAAGTGAGTGTACTTACCTTCGACAGTGATTTCAGTAACTTGGCGGTAGCTAGCACCAAGGTAAGCCTTCTCCTTTTTCTTCCCCTTCTTCTTCTTCCTTCTTCTCCTTTTTCTCTCCTTCCTTACATTGGACACAATAGAAATGAGGAAATGAATTCCTCATTTCTAACTTATAAGTTAAACCGGACCTTAGGGTCTGTTTGGTTGGACCCTATTCGGACCAATCGGGTTATTATGACTTTCGGTGCCCGAGAACCTGTCCACTTAGGTTCAAATGCATTCACATCACGAGTAAAGTGTGAGGGATTATTTAGGATCATCTGAGACTATTTATGATGTGAGTGGCAGGACCCATGGGCATCGACACCATGACAGCAACCTGATATGTTCATCGAAAACACCCATCGAATTCAGGCCCAATGGATCTGGTGGCATATTTTTGGTGGTTAAGACAGCTTGCTGTCTTGCTGTCTTGACAACTTGCTATCCCATGGCTAGTCTTGCATGGGTGGTTGCCTTCTGACATGCTCAAGGCCTTTCGACAACTTTGATACATGCCTGGACTTATGTGTGAGGAGTTGGGTCACTTACCGTCTGGGATCAGAAGGTACGAATCCCCTCCAATTAGACTGGCACATGATGCACGAACACTTGAGGTCATCTCTCCCCATTTGGCAATGGGCGGCCGTGAGATAAAACTTAGCCATGCTTTCGATCTCCGGTCTGAGACCTATCACAACAGTTCAAATTAGACCAAGTCAGGGCATGGGTGTAACACATCAACACTAATGACTTCTGGAGTGCAGCAATCTACTATCACAAAGGAAGCGATGACCTAACTTGCCAATGTAGGGCTTTCATGAAGAACAAGAAAGGATTCAAGCCTTCCAAGTATAAGCAGTGACTAACCTATCACCTCCCCACTTGAATCCTCTCACTTGTTTGAAATTTCCTGGAAGACCTTACACACATCCCTAGGAAAACCCCTTAGTGAATCGAAACTAGGAAAGAGATTTGAGCCTTTTCAATCTTACGAAAGACGTTAGTACTTGGTTTGGCAATCCTTTTTCATGCCATTCTTGGGCCATCAATTACAGGGATTTGTACCATTCCTGCAAAGGATGTTACTATCCAATTTAGTTCGACAGTCCTTTTTCATGCCATTCCAGAGCCACCGTTTGTAGGGATTCGTGCCATTCCTGCAGAAGAGGTTAAAAAACTCATATCTTGATTTTCCTTGGCTGGGTCTTCATGGAGCAGTCTAGGGGATTGGTCTTAGGCCACTTGGACCGTGGGACTAGGCATCTTAATCTTGCCTCCCTAGGTTGGGTCACTTGGACCGGTCTAGAAAAATTGGTCTTAGGCCACTTGGACCGGGGGATCGGGCATCTTAATCTTGTCTCCCTAGGTTGGGTCACTTAGACTGGTCTAGGCAAATTGGTTTTAGGCCACTTGGACTGTGGGACCCGGTATCTTGATCTTGTCTCCCTAGGTTAGGTCACTTGGACCGGTCTAGGCAAAGTTTGGTCTTAGGCCTCTCAGTCCGTGGGATCGGGTATCTTGATCATGTCTCCCTAGGTTAGGTCACTTGGATCGGTCTAGGCAAAGTTTGGTCTTAGGCTGCTCGGACCATGGGACTGGGTATCTTAATCTTGTCTCCCTAGGATAGGTCACTTGGACTGGTCTAGGAAAATTGGTCCTAGGCCACTTGGACCGTGGGACTAGGTCTCTTGATCTTAATAAGTCTGGACCATTTGGGACCAATGCAAATGAGATTGGGCCACCTGGGGCAGGTTCAATGATTTGATCATGATCTTTGAAAATTGAATTTTGGTTCTTGATTTTTTTAAAAATTTGACCTTTTGATTTTTTTATTCTTGATTCTTTGATTTTTTGAAAATTTTATCTTTGGGTGAGGGGTTATTGCCATCGATTTTTTTTTGGCAACAAAATGGTCCCCCCGCACTCACTTCTCACTTTTGATTTTTTGAGTTGGGAGCGAGTTCTGAGTGAGTTAGCCTAGATTCTTCAGATCTACTGAAATTCTTGAAAGTCATTTGAAGACCTACGAAGTTCTTCAACATTTCTTCAAATTTCTTTGAAGTTCTTCATCATTTCTTTGAAGATCTTCAGAGTTCTTGAGGGGGAGCATTTTGGTAAATTTGAAATATTTTTGGGCTTTTCTATAATTTATGAAATTTCCTAGGATTTTCCATAATTTTGAGATTTTATGGCAGAAAAATCAAAGAAGAGGACCCATGGAGAGCGTGCACTAGAGGGCATAGTAGGTTGCGACCCCTCAGTTGAGGGGGGGAGGATTCTTCCATCCGGTATATAGGACAAACGCTTCAGGGGACCCGGGGGCACATTTGTAATTCTTTGTGGGGCACACAGGTAAGTCCTCCTTATTTTTCCTTTGTTTATTATCTTTTAAAAAAATAATTCATTTGTTATTATTATATTATATATTTATAAATAATTTTTATTTTTTATTATGTATTTTTAGGTGCCCCCTGGGGACTAGCCTCCAACACTGGCCAGATATGGAGACCTCAACACAGTCCAAGAATGGTATAAGATAATTCTCCCAAGGGCTAGACATTTCATAGATGAGTCCTATCTGTGTTGCTTAGTTTTGCTAGAGACCAAGAAATTGGACCCTAGGTTGATGAGAGGGCTCATCGAGTGGTGGCCCAATACACATTCTTTCCATCTTCCCATGGGCAAGATTACTATCACCCCGTTCTGCTTCTATGCCTTGATAGGCATTCCATTTGGGAGCAAGTCCCTGATTTCGCCCAACATTATGGAGGCAGACAACTTTCTAAGCTTGACTAGGATCCCTATTTCTATGAACCAGAGGTCCATTACATTGGGTGAGATCACAGATCATTGGTGGAGACTATCTTAGGGGGGAATGAACCCCGTTATGATCATTCAGTTAGTCCAGTCCTTTTTTCTATTTGCTATGGGGCAGTGTCTTTTCAGTACCCTTCAGGGTAGAGTAGACATTTGCATGGCTGCCCTCTTTTGAGACCTTAATGAGGTAGATACTTGTGACTGGGGTGGGGCATCCTACCCATATTTGTTGGAGATGCTCGATCTCTTGGCCTATGGAGACTGTGGTATCAAAGAAGTGGGCTACATCATTCAGGAAATCCTTTAACCTTATATCCTTCCTTTCATCATGCATGCATCTTTGTCAACTCATTATCTTGATTTTCCCAAATCAGCCTGTGTTTTATGAGCATCTGGGGATCATGCTTACCACACTACATGACCCACTAGCTCCCTTCTTTCCTATGGCCACAAGATGGGGGGATTGCCATACACGCAAGGGCCCATCTCTTCCTCCAGGGGCCATTGCTTGTTCCCACTTGAACGAGATTTCTGAGGTAAATCATTCTCACTTTTGAGTTTCCATTTTTCTTTGTATTGTACTTACCACATCTGAAATAGTAGGTCACCTGGAGACCTTTTCGGCACCTCGAATTTTCAGTTGCTGCAGAGACTGCTCGGGCCATATTCCTGACTAAGAGAAGAGTACTGTTTTGGGGCCTCGAGGGTCGTGCCTGGTACTTGGGGGAGCGGTTCACTCCTTAGTGGTCTGACGCTAAATAATATGTCCCTCCTTACCTTCCCCCCTCCATTATGTATCATCCAGAGCTCATCCCAGAGGCTGACGAGGAGAAGCTGGCTAAAGGAGTATGGGATGACTCCTTTTTTTTTTATCATGGATGGGGACTACGAGACCTTCTTGGATGAGGAGACGGTCTACATCCCCCTAGTTCCCATAGGTCCAGTGGTATGCTCTCTCCATTGAATTCTCTTTCCATATTTTAAGTCCCCTTTCCTAATTATTGTGATGCTTCTGTAGTGGAGAACATGCCCCACGGTTCCTTTTCCTGCTCCACTGCAGCCTAGTGCTGCCGGTCCTTCCTTTGTTGGTCTTCTACTGCTATGGATTGATCATTTTCCCTTCCTTTTTCTAATATGGTCCTTTTCAGGTGTCACTGGAGGCATATGCTAAACTTTGGCGGATGCATCAGGGTCTTTGTGACGAGATATACTAGAGGGTACCATCATTTCTTTGGCTTGATTCTCTTTCATAAATTTCTCTTGTTCTGAATTTCTCTTGTGCTTTTTAGGGTGAGTAGATTGTCTCTTTGATAGGACAACTTAGCTCTCTGACAGGAGAGGTTGGTTCTCAGAGGGAAACGATTGCCCAGCAGGCCGCGCACATTAGGGACCTCATAGCACAAATGGAAAACTTACGATTGACGTCTGACACTTGCTTGATGTTTTCCATGGACAGCCCGGAGTATGGCACAGATGAAGATGCTACTTCTTAGAAACTTGTTCCCTGCAAGACACAGATGTTGTGTTTTTTGTATTTTTTTTTATCTTTCCCCCCCCCCATGTTTATTATTATTTTTTTTTTATCTTTTGTATAGCCAAACTTGACATTTTCTTTTGGAATGAAAACTTGTCTTTTAGCATTGAAAAATCTTTCTTGTTCATGAATTTAAATTTTAGGGCACAATCAATTCCACAATTCAAGTCTTCTTTAGAATAACAGGAATAATGCAAAAATCCAAATCTCACCTCACTTCATTACCAAGTGAATTACACAGAAATGGGGAATAAATTTCCTACCAAAGATAAGATAGGTAGGTTACAATATGGGGAGATAGTTCTTGGGGTGGGTACAAATTCATCAATTCCTTGTGGTCCTCTGCATTCAGTCCATACTATCGGCTGATGTAAGTGAGCAAGTAAAAGGATGTATGAGTCAATTCCATCAACCTAACATAGTTGCATCCATGAGTCTTCAGTAGGAAATTATCTTGTGGCCAAAATGGGCACCTCCATACAATATCCTATGCAGTTCTTCCTTGCAGGTACTCTTCCCAATCAATGATGAGCTTGAATTCCGGGACTTCTCTCTTATCTTAGTAGCAAGAAACTCCAAGTTGGCATCCATTTAGCAGCTTGACCAATTTTAGTCTCTCTTGTAACCGAAGTTGGAAAATAGCAGGACTTCCTTGATAATGAGCAGTTCTGAATCTTTGGCTATAGCTCATGTCATCAAATCCTTTAAATGTCTCTGTGAGGACTGTGGGAATGATATCACCTCCTTCCTTCAACTGCTTTATCACCTCTATCAAAACAAGTGGTGCACCACATCTAGGAGTTTGGAGAACATAGCAAGCTATCATGCAAAGTAGATAAGCATCATGTGATCTTTGCCGATGGATTCCTCCTAATGATAGATACCGGGTGAAAATCTTAGCCACCTTCAAAATGTCAATCTTCCCATATCTAATGAATTGCTTCATTTCCTCCTTCACTCATCTTAAGAAACTTTGAATCTCCTCCGAGTAATCTTTCTTCAAAGATAGTTGAATCAATCTACCCTTAGGTTGAAATAGCATACAAGCTCGGAATTCTTCAGGAGTCAGAAGATCTCAACTATCCCAAACCAAAATACATGAAGATCAATATCCCAGTGTTGAGGCACATGTCGGAGTAAAATGTGATGTAGTTCTACACACCCGATCCAACTGAGCATTAACATACTCACAAATTCTAGCAGTCCTAGTGCCGTAATGTTTATGTCCAAAGTCCATTTTCTCAATGAATCATCCAAAGAGTCCATGTCCTTTCCTAAAACCATTACAAACAAAGAGGAGACGTGATTTTTCAAAGTATCGCCCATTAGCTATTGACACTGCCAAACCTTTACCACTATTGCATCAATTTTTTTTTTTTTACCAATCAAGGGTGGGGAATGAACTGGATTTGATTACTAGAGCGAAGTGGCAACTTTTGGGGGGATGAAATTCTGGATAAGAGTTTGGAGGACCATAGGTGAATGACAGATACCTAATGGCCTTGTGTTCCAAATGGTGATTCTTAGGGGACACAAGCTATGATGATCTTTTTAGATACATTGATTATTAATCTAGGAACCATCTTATTGCCTTAAGATTATTGAGACCGCACTTGCACATGTTAAATTGCCTACGTATCGCTTGAGAGGAATCAGGTCTAGTGTAGTTAGGGTTATTCACCCTTTCGGACATAATTTGTCTTGATTTGATCCATGTTGACCAGTTCGGGCATTTCTTTGCCGTTGAGGTCCATAAGTTTCACAAGTTTTCTTGATAGAATTTCCTTGACAATGAATGGGCCACTCTAATTTGGCCTTAATTTTCCTCTTGGGTCATGAATTAGGGCTCTTTGTAAATGAAGAATGAGCTCACCTTCTTTTGTATGATGGGGCTTTACATGCTTGTTGAATGCCCTTGCCATTCTTAGTTGATACCTTCTCAGACTATCCATGGCCTTCATGCGTCTTTCATTGAGAAAATTGAGCTCATCATGTCTACTCTTCACCCATGCTTCTTCAGGTAACTAACTATCCAGGAGCTACCCTTACGGATCGTACTAGGATTTCCACTGGCAGAGCTGCCTCAACCCCATTTACCAAAGGAAAAAAGAGTTTCCCCTGTCGAGGATCGTATAGAAGACCGATATGCCCATAAAGCAAGTGGCAACTTATCCACCCAATCCTTGTGTGTTTCAACCATTTTCTGTAGGATGACCTTGATGTTCTTATTAGCTGCTTCCACTACCCCATTGCTCTATGCTCTATAAGTGGTAAAGCAATGCCTTTTGATACCAAACTTTGTGCAGATCTTATCAGTGTTGCCCCATAAATGGGATCTTTGATCCGATATCAGCTCTTGGGGCACTCCATATCGGTAAATGATATTTTCTTGGATGAATTTTGACACCTTAGCAGATGTTAGGACTGTATATGACTGAGCTTCTACCCACTTAGTGAAATAATCAATGGCCACCAAGATGAACTCGTAATCTTTGGATGCTTTGGAGTTGACCTTTCCTATAACGTCAATGCCCCAAGTAGAGAATGGCCAAGGAGAACTGAGTAAGTGCAATTTTTTTGGTTGGATGTGTATGATATTGGAAAATATCTAACATTTGTGGAATCTCTTGACAAATCCCACACAGCCTGCTTCCATTGTGTTCCAGTAGTATCCCAGTCTGAGAATCTTCTTAGCTAGCATCTGGGCATTCATATGGGGTCCACAAAGGCCTTGATGAATTTCCTCCATAATCGTTCTAGCTTGGTCTTCATCTACACATAACAACTGTATTCCATCATAGGATCTCTTGTATAACAAGTCCCCTTGAAGAATAAACTGGGTGGCATATCTCCTTAGAAATTTCTTTTCTCTATCTATAGCTTCAACATGATACTTTGTTTCTCTGATGAAGTCTACCATGTGAGCAAACCAAGACCGGCCATCTACAGTGAGAGAGTTCAATGTATTTTAGTAAATGGGCTTATTTCTTTGTTCCAATAGGAATGGTCGGATCCAGGCCATAGGATTGCGCACTACCATAGAAGCCAAGGTTGCAAGGGCATCGATAAACCGGTTGTTATCTCTTTGGAAGTGTTTAAATGAGATCTTCTCAAAGTGTCCAATTAACTCTTCCAGATGTTCTTGATATGGCTTTAGTTTCTCATCTCTGGTCTTCTACTTTCCTTACGTCTGACAAATGACAATGGATGAATCTCCATATACCTTGATCCTTTTCACCCCAATGGTTAGAGCTATTTCTAGACCCAAGGCACAAGCTTCATATTTAGCAATGTTGTTGGTATAGGGGAAGTCAAGAAGAAATGACAAAGGTAAATAAAGGCATCTGGAGTGACAAGCAATATTCCTCCATCATACCGCTTTTGGTTGGATGCTCCATCAAAAAATAGTTGCCATTCGTTAGCTATATCTTCTTCTTCAATTGCTGTGATTTCTTCATCCTAAAAGGCATCATCTAAGGCTCTTCCATCTTCTATGGGGAGGGTAGCCAAATGATTGGTTATAGATTGCCCCTTGACATATTTCTGAGCAACATAGTTGATGTCAAATTCTGATAGCAATAGCAGCCATCATGCCATCCTTCCTGTTAGATCTGGTTTCTCGAAGAGGTACTAGATTGGATCCATCTTTAAGATCAATCGTACTGGATAAGCTATCAAGTAGTGTCGTAGCCTTTTTGTTGCCCAAATCAATGCAGCACAAGTTCTTTCCAAAGATTTGTACCGTGTCTCATACCCCTAGAACTTCTTGCTGAGGTAGTATGTCCTGCTCTACCCCCTTCTCTATCTTCTTTTGTGCTAGCAATGAGCCTATGGAAAACTTCCTGATTGATAAATACAAAAGAAGTGGTTCCCCTTCCACTAGTGGTGTCAATACTAGTGGGTTCATAAGATATCATTTTATCTTATCAAAAGCTTGTTGGTATTGGCCATTCTATTCTATGGGCTGATCTTTCTTTAGCAGCTTGAAGATTGGTTCATAGATCGTAGTCAATTGAGCTATGAACCTTCTGATATACTGAATATGACCAAAGAATCTCCATATCTCCTTCTCAATGCAAGGTGTGGGCATTTCTTGGATTGCCTTGATCTTGATAGGGTCGACTTCGATGCTCCTTTCGCTCACAAAGAACCCAAACAATTTTCCTGCTATTGCACCGATACACACTTTTGAGGTTGATCATTTCAAAGAAACACCTTAGTGCTGGAATATGCCCCTGACGATCCCTTGACTTCACTATCATGTCGTCCACATAGACTTCCACATCCTTGTGCATCATGTCATGCAGTATGGCTATAGCTGCTCTCTAATAAGTTGCCCTGACATTCTTCTGTCCAAAGGGCATCACCTTGTAGCAATAAGTTCCCTATGGAGTGGTGAAGGTTGTCTTTTCACAGTCCTCTAGGTGCATGCTCACTTGATTGTATCCTGAGAATCCATCCATAAATGATAGCAAGGCATACCCTGTAGTGTTATCGACCAATACATCAATGTGAGGTAGTGGAAAATCATCTTTTGGGCTCACTTTGTTAAGATCTCGGAAATTTATGCACATGCATACCCTACCATCGTTCTTTGGAACTGGTACTATGTTGGCCAACCATTGGGGGTACTTCACTACTTGTAGAAACCCTATATTCCGCTACTTCATAAATTTTTCTCTGATCTTTTTACTCCATTATAGACGCATTCTTTTGAGCTTCTATTTGATTGGCTTTGCCCTGGGGTAGGTCAGAAAATGATGTTGCACAATGTTGGGGTCTATCCCAGGCATATCCACATAAGACTAGGCGAAGACTCCGATGAACTCCTTCAAAAGACTAATAATCTGCTTTACTTCTTCATCATCTAGGGTGGTACCAATTTTTATTTCTCAAAGGCATTGGTCGGTTCCCAAATTAATAACCCTGGTATCCTCATGGATGGGTTGGGCTTTCTTTGGTTTGCATTATTTTATTAAGTTATGACATTCATTAAGATCATCATCAGAAAAAGGAGGCAAGTCGTACTCAGAATCAAAAATTTCATTCATGAAAGAATGAGTCATAAACTCGACATACATGGACTTTGGACTCTCCTCAAGAGGGAAAACAGACACATAATCATAAATAGAGGACTCAACAATAGACTCAACCACCAACTTGATGCTTTTATTAGTGGTATTTAGGTCGGTTGACTCAGCAGCATGAGTAAACTTAAAGTTCTCTCCAATACTTGTCAAGTTCAGGAGTGGTTCAACAGACTGATGGATGAGCAGATGTGGCAAAGGGCCTTTTCCTTTCCCCAGGAAGGTCACTGCTATCTCTTCAGTGGTGCTGACATTGTTCTCTTTGGTAGCTGCGTGCTTGTCTACAAACACAAATTGATCAATCTTATAGTCTTTGAAGCCAAACTATCTAAGGCAAAAGGCGATGGAGACTGCTGAACCCTCTCTTTATAAAATCCAACTTTTTGAGCCTGTTGATCAAGGACATCCCTACTCCTTGGTCACACCTGTGACCACCATTATAGACCTTTCCATTGTAATTGATTCCAGCACAATACATAAAGACCATTATTCTTTGTGCTCTTCTTCGCTTCACATACATACTCCTCCCTTTGAAGGGCCTAGGCTTGAGTTCATAGAGCTCTTGAGCTCGTGATTCTTGTAGGAAGGAACAAATGTGGCTTTTCATATCAGTGGGAAGAGACACAAACTCCAGACAAGTCTTATCTTCTTTTCCCATTCTCTCTTTAGAAGGACCCGGGAACTAATGCCTCTTTTGACTGGATTAATGTTGTAGGGTTGCTAGGGGAAGACTTATTCTCAATCAATGTAATTTCTACTTTTCCAGTAATGTAGCTTTCCTAATCACCTTCCTTGATTTGTAGTTGTTCTAACTCATGAGTTACATAGTCAAACTCGTCTTGAAAGAACCCTTTGAACCTCGGTTGCATCTTTGTGGCGGTTTCATCAAACCACAGCTCAACATTTTCACAGGAAGGAAAATCTCCTCCTTCCCTTACAAAATACCCATTGAGAGTGGGGTAGTAAGAGGTTGATATCTTCCAAGTCATTCTCAATACCTTTTACCCCTTGCTAACATTGTTGCTTCCTGATTTGGGGGGTTGAGGATTGTACCCTAGACTGTTTCTTCCTTTTCTCACAACCAAAGTGGGTAGCTTTGGAACACCCTGATGATACTTCCCTAATCCCATTCAGGGAAGTATTGCATGTTTTTCATCATTCGACTAACTAGGGGACTCTAGATTGCTTCATAATCAGCTGAGATGCGCTCTTTAGATGTCCCTTTGGCTAGGACTGCACAAGTTCCTTCTATTTCAATCCACTGAGTTAGACCTCTTTGGCCTGTTCTTCCCTTTTTACAATAATGGTGAGAGACCTACCAATGTGATGGAAAGTCAAAGTGGAAGACACTACAAGGGCAAGGCCCTAGCCGTAGAATAGTCAAGGACTAATGAGGCAAGAACCAGTGGCTTGAAGAAAGAACCGAAGAATCCATTCTTGGCCCAGCTCAAGAAGTCCCAAGCTAATATCTCGATTTGGGGATTGTTGATGGCCTTTCATACACATCATGAAGTAGTCTTGAAGTCTCACCAATTGGCAAGTGCTAATTAAGATAGATTCAGTGCATCTCTTGCACATAATAGGGGCAACTTATGTGGTACAGTCATTGATGTTCTCAGACTCTAAATTCCCTAAAGGAGCCCAATACAATAAAGCTCTACTTATCATGGTAGAATGTCTTGACAAGGTGGTTCCCTAGGTTCTCATTGACAACGGGTCCACTTTGAATGTTCTACCCTTGAGATCAATAAAGAGTATTGGCATCAACCTAGAAGAGATGAGGCCATTAAACCAAACCATATGGGCATATGTCAACACCAAGAGGAAAATCCTTGGCATCCTTGCCATTGCCGTAATGATTGGCTTGGTGAAGTTTGATATTGATTTTCAAATCATTGATATATTGGCATCTTTCAACATGCTCTTAGGAAGGCCTTGGTTAAGTCATTCGAAGGCAACGTCCTCTAGTCTCCATCAGAAAACGAAACTCATTCATGAAGGAAAGGTGATTATAGTATCCAGGGACCCTGAAGTTGTGAACACCTTAGCCAATATTGAAAATGGAGAAGAACAAGACCAGGAAGTTCAACTTAGTGGTTTTGAAATAGAGGAACATGTGCAGCACTCGCCAAGGAATTTCTAGATGAAAGATTCCAGCTAACTATGAAGCTATATAGAGCCCTCCGATGAACCAAATGTGAAGAACATATAATACTTTCCAGGGATTGGATTAGGAAAGTATCATCAGGGTGTTTCAAAATTACCTACTTCGGTGGTTAGCAAAGGAAGGAGTGGTCTTGGGTACATTCCTCAAAACTCCAAACCAAGGAGTAAGAATGGCAGCAAACGGTAGAAGGTACTAAGGGCGACTAGGAAAATATCTGCCTCTTACTACCCCACTCTTAACGGGTACTTCGTAAGGGAAGGAGAAGATTTTACCTTTTTGTTTAAATGTTGAAATGTGGTTTGGTGAAACCGTCTGCAAAGATGCAAACAGAATTTGAAGTATTCTTTCAAGATGAGTTCGACTGGGTAACTCAAGAGGTAGAACAACAACAAATGCTAGTCAAAGAAAGTGATCAAGACAGTTGCATCATCGGGATAGAAAAAATTGCATTGATTGAGAATCGGTCTTCCTCTGGTAACCCTACAGAATTGATCCGGTCAGCCTCGAGCTTGATGTCAACCAAATGATTATAGACATAAGCCATGTGTTTTGCTATAGGATTTCCTTCATCTTCAAAATTGATCTCATATCCTTCACTATCTTCTGAATCCGATGCCAGATCTTCCCCTTCCATGTGAATTGTGAGTGCCGACTAAATAGCATATGTGGGATCAACCATTGGGTCATCCTCGCCAATTGCATATACTGAATATCCTTGGGATCTCTTAGAGAATAATATCCAGACTCATCATCTTCGTTATTATCCCAAGGCCACTGGTAGTCATCCCAATCCGGGTACTCATCATCAACTTGAGAATTAGAGTCATCTCTATCATTCTCATCTTCACTCTCGTCCTCATCATTGTCGTCATCATCCTCTTCTTCACTGATTTCTCCCTCACTCAGTTCTTCATCCGATTCCTCCTGACTATCAAATTCTCCCACATCCAAACGTTCGTAGTATTCAAAGCATATGGATTAAAAAATTTCCATAGGGCAAGACTTGGTCTCATTAGCTCAAAGACAGATTAGGCCAAAATCATCATCTTCTGTGTCACTCCCGATGTGGATTAGGGAGATGTGCTCTTTGATTTGTTCCCCTACAGCCAATGCCATTACTGCTTTGAGGAGATCATTTGTAACTACTTCAATGTTCTTCAGGTTGTCCTTTTAATGTACAGTGGGCTGAATCATAGAAGTAGGATCATTACCTTGATTTTCCCCTAAGACATTTACTGAACCCATTGACGAAGTCACCTTTGGTGAATCCGGTAAGGTAAGTATGTCTTTCCAACTGTATCCGCCAATCCATCCTTCCTTTGGATCATCCACCAATCCTTGGGAATGGGTCTGATATGAAGGTGATGAGGGATACGAAGTGGGATGGTATGAAGGTGATGTGATGTGAGAGGTAGGACATGAAGATTAGGGGTGATGAGATGAGGAAGCTCCTTCTCCTTGATGATGTGGTGAAGGTTGATGATATGTTGGAGGTTGGTAATATGGTGGAGATTGGTAATATGGTGGAAGTTGATAATATGATGGAGGTTGGTAATATGGTGAAGGTCCAGCACAAGCATGTGTGTGGTCGCAGGCCTACAAGTAGGGGCACAGGTTTGTGGGTAAGGGCGTAGGCTTGTGCTCGAGGGGGCCCGAGCCTGTGTCCACAAGGGTGCAGGCCTGTGCCATCAAGGGCACAAGCCTGCAGGCATGGGTGTGGGTCTGTGGGTAGGGGTGCAGGCCTGTGCCCATGGGGGTGTTGGTCTATGCCCGCGGGGGTGCAGGTCTACTGGGCCCAGTGGTACAGGCTTGGCTGAGGTGCATGGCAGGGGTAGGCTGGCTTGGTGTAGGATGGCCTTGGGGTGTATGGCTTGGAGTGGGCAGCATACGCTGCAGCCCATGGGCAGCAGCCATGTGTCGTTGCCATGGGTTTTTCTGGTGACGATTACAAGAGATTCTCTGATCCGATTTTGGCATGCCATATATTATCGAAATTGTATTCTCGAGCACTATCCATCCATACAGTCATCTTGATTAGATTCCTTCATATATATAAAGTCAAAATTGGACCCTCTTCTCTCCTGCGCGAGGGTTTCTAAGGTTTTAGGTCTGAGAGTGTTTTTGGGTGATCTGGGTAGGTAAGGGATGAATTTTAGGGTGTGTGGGGGTAGGTAGGGAGTTTTTCTAGGTTTCCAACTGGACCGTCTGCTTGCACGGCATACATGTGGGAAAGTGTAATTTTTTAGGAATGATCACGGGAGATCTGCTGGTCTGATTTTGATGTGCCATATATTGTCAAAATCGTATTTTCAAGCACTATCCATTTGTATGGTCATCTTGACCAGATTTTGTCAAATATAAAAAGTCAAAACTAGACCCTCTTCTCTCCCAAGCGAGGGTTTCCAGGGCTTCTGGTAGGGGAATGTTTCTATCATCATCTCTATTGATCAGAAGCTGAAAGTCAGGTCCAAGATCCACATTTCATCATAGCTAGAGGAGGGTGAAAAAATTGGGTGTCTACAGAATGCCCCTCTTTGGCTAAGGCCTGTGCCAATAGCCGAAGGGCAAAGAAAAGAATGACCACATTTTGTCACCCAGTGTATGTACTGCCATCATCTTGCTCATTTATGACAGATTTGAAAATGCAATAGATAATATCTCTTAACTACTTTAAAGTTGAGGACTTACCTGGGCCGTTGATGACAGGAAAGAAATTTGATCCTTTTCAATCTTGTTATGAAATATTGAACCATTGTTTGGAAGAGATTTGAGCCCTCTCTATAGAAAATGTTAGTATATGAAAAATGCTCTTCCTAAGCTAGACTTCCATCCGCCAGTACTAGGGATTCATCTTTTGTAGAGATTTGAGCCCTCCCTGTAGAAGATGTTAGTATATGAAAAATGTTCTTCCTCGGCTGGAGTTCCATCCGCCAGTCCCAGGGATCAATCCATCATTTGCAGAGATTTGAGCCCTCCTTGCTGAAGATGTTAGTATATGAAAAATGTTCTTCCTAGGCTAGACTTCCATCCGCTAGTCCTAGGGATTTTGGTCTTCCAAGCGAGTTCTTTTGAACCGATCTGGGCTAGTTATTCCTCCAGGTGGGTTCTTTTGAACCGGGCTGTGCTATCTGGTCTTTCAGGCTGATTCTTTCAAACCAGGCTGGGCTATCTAGTCTTCTAGGCGGTTCCTTTCGAACTGGGCTAGGCTATTTGGTCTTCTAGGTGGGTTCTTTCGAACAGGGCTGAGCTATCTGGTCTTCCAAGTAGGTTCTTTCGAACCGGGCTGGGCTATCTGGTCTTCTAGGTGGGTTCAAATTCGAATCGGGCTAGGGTATCTGGTCTTCCAGGTGGGTTCTTTTGAATTAGGCTGAGCTATCTGGACTTCCATGAGGGTTCTTTTGAACTGGGCTGGGCTATCTAGTCTTCTAGGCAAGTTCTTTTGAACTGGGCTGGGCTATCGGGTCTTCCAGGCGGGTTCTTTTGAACCAGGCCGGGCTTTCTGGGATTGGGTCAATGAGATTGGGCCATTAGGTTTAAGCCTTTGGCTCTTAATCATTTGGGTCTTGAACTTTTGGATCTTGATTTAGAATCTTTGATTTGAATTTTGATGCTTGATTTGGAATCTTGATTTTTGGATTTTTTACTTGAATTTTGATGTTTGATTTGAAATCTTGATTTTTAGATTTTTTTTACTTGAATTTTGATATTTGATTTGGAATCTTGATTTTTGGATTTTTTACTTGAAATCTTTGTGTGGTAATTTCCATTCACCTCACCAATTTTGACTTTTCATCTACCAATTTCACTTTCAGGTGTTCTTATCTATCAAGTAGATTTTACTCGCCATGTGATCGCAATTTTACCTACCATGAGGATTTATATTTGAATTTCTCTTTTTGGTGGTAAAAACTTTTAAATTACACCTTGGAACTGGAATCTTTTTTTTTTGGAATTCTGATCTTTGATTCTTTTTTTTTTTTTTTGGATTTTTGATCTTTGATTCTTGACCTTTGAAATTTGATTTTAATTTGATTTTTGAATTTGTTTTTATTTTTTATTTTTTTTTGGGTTTTGATTTTGAGCTTTGAAGTTTGATTTTGGATTTATTTTTGCATCTTGATTTGAATTTTGGACTTTGATTCTTGATTAAAAAAATTATTTTTGATTTTTTGATTATTTTTTTAAAATTTTGATTTGTTTTTTTTTTTTTTTAGATTTTGTAATTGAGGGTGGGGAACTTCACAGATTTTTTTTTATCTTTGATTTTCTTTTGATTATTACTCCTTGCTTTGACCATTTTTTGTGCCTCCTAGAATGGGTGGGTTGCTTCTCTGAGGGAATAAAATGCTAACCAGGCCGCCTAGATTGAGGACCTCACAGCACAACTGGCGAGTTTGTGTTCAGCACATGATACTATTATGTCTAGTAACTTGATGACTTCCATAAGTAGGTCCAAATATGGCACAGATGAGGATGGTGATCCCTAGAGATCTGTTCCTGTTGTTCTTGCAAAAAAAAATGTTGCTTTTTTCTTTTTCTTTTTACCTCCCAATGTTAATTTTTTTTTTTTTTTTTTTTGACTTTTTATATGGCCAGACTTGGCTCTTTATTTTTGTATGAAAACTTATCTCTTTTCCCATTTTTTTTTCTTAGAGTTCAGGAGTTTGAAATTGAAGGCACGATTAATTCCACAACTCAAGTCTTCATTAGAATAACCGGAATGATGCTAAATCCAAGCATCACCTCATTCTATTACCAAGTGAATTACATGGGAGGGAAACAACTTTCCTACTATAGACAAGATAGGTAAGTAACAAGGTGGGGAGACAACTCTTGGGGTAGATGGAAGTTCACTAGCCCCTCTGGGTCCATCACCTCAAGTCCATATTGTTGGCTGATGTACGTAGGCAAATAAAAAAATGTGCCAGTCAATCCCATCAACCTAACGTAGTTGTAGCTAGGGGTCTTTATCAGAAAATCTTCATGTGGCTTTTCTGGGCACTTACGTGTAATGTCCTCTGCAGTTCTTCCTTGTAGGTATTCTCTCCAATTATCAATGAGTTTGAATTCTAGGGCTACCCTCCTTTCTTGGCATCCAAGAGCCCTGAGCTGACCCCCATCTAACGGCCTATTTAGCTTCAGCTTGTCAAGTAGCCAGAGTTGGAAAATGGTAGAACTTTCATGATAATGGTCAAGCCCAAACCTATGGCTATGGCACATGTCATCAAGTCCTTTGAATGTCTCTGCAAGGACTGTGGGAATGATACCTCTTCCTTTCTTCAATTGCTTTATCACTTCTTATCAAGACGGTTGGTGCACCACGTCCCAGAGTTCAAAGAGCATAGCGAGCAATCATTCACAGTAGATAAGCATCTTGTGACCTTTGCTGATGGATTCCTCCCAGTGGTAGGTATTGAATGAAGCTCGTAACCACCTTAAGAATGTCAATCTTTCCATATCTGACCAATTGCTTCATATCCTCTATTTTCCATCCAAAAAAGTCTTGAATCTCTTCGCAATGATCTTTCTTCAAAGATGGTTGAATCAACTTACCCTTTGGTGGAAATAACATATACTTGGAATTCCTTGAGAGTTGGACAGATCTCCACCAAACCAAACTAAAATATATGAAGATCGGCATCCCAATGTTGAGGTACCTATCGAAGTAGATAGTGATGTAGCTCAATACACCCAATTTGGCTAAGCATTGGCGTATTAATGGGATTCTAGTAGTCCCGATGTCACTATGCTCAAGTCCAAGGTCCATTTCCTCAATGTCTCATCCAAGGATCCCATGACTTATCCTGTTGTTGTCACGAGAAAAGAGAACGTGTGACGATTTTTCAAAACATTACTTATTAACTATTGACACAACCAAACCTTCACCATTGTTGCATCAAGTACTCTTTTTTTTTATTGATCAAGGATGGGGAACAAACTGGTGCTGGGTGGTGACTTTTGGGGGATAGAATCCTGGATAAGGATTTGACGAACCATAGGTGAATGACAGATATCTAATGGCCTTGTATGCCAAATGGAGATTCTTGGGGGATAGAATTCTAGATAAGAATTGATGGACCAAAAGTGAATGATAGATACCTAATAGCCTTGCATGCCAAATGGCGATTCTTGGGGGACACAAACTATGATGATCTTTTAAGATACCTTGATTATTAATTTAGGAACCAATTTATTGCCTTGAGATGGTTGAGTCCGCACTTGCACATGTCAAGTTGCCTACGTATCCCTTGAAAGGAATTAGGTCTGACGTAATTTAGGCTATTCACCCTATTAGACATAATATTTCTTGAGTTGATCCATGTTGACCAGCCTGGGTATTTCTTCGCCATTGTGGTCTATGAGTTTCACAGCTTTGCCTGGTAAAGTCTCTTTGACAGTGAATGGGCCACTCCAGTTGGGCCTAAATTTTCCTCTTGGGTCATGAATTGGGGCTCTTTATTCTCGAAGAACAAGTTCACCCTCCTCTATGTGACGGGGCTTCACATTCTTGTTGAAAGCCCTTATCATTCTCAATTGATATTTTTCAAATTATCCATGGTCTTCATTCGCCTTTTATCGAGGAAGTTAAGTTCATCGTGTATGGCCTTCACCCATTCTTCTTCAGGTAACCGATTACCCAAAAGTACCTTGAAAGATGCTACTAGAATCTCTTCTAGTAGTACTACCTCAACCCCATATACCAATAAAAAATGAGTTGTCCCAGTTGAGGATCGTATAGAAGTCTGATATGCCCATAAAGCAAGTGGCAACTTGTCTGCCTAATCCTTATGAATCTCTGCCAATTTCTTTCTTCTCTCTTTTCTTTCTTTTTTTTGTTTTTTTTTTTTGTTTTTTGTTTTTTTTTTAACAGTGGCTTTGAAATTCTTGTTTATTGCTTCCACTACCTCACTTGGCTAGTGGCTTGTAGGTGACAGATCGGTGACTCTCGATGCTTTGCCCCAGAAATGGGATCCTTGATCCAAGATTGGTTCATATAGCTGATAAGTTACCCCGACATTTTTCAATCTAAAGGGCATCGCTTGGTAGCAATTAGCTCCCTGTTGAGTGGTGAAGGCTGTCTTCTTATGACCTTTTGGGTGCATGTTCATTTGATTGTATCCTTGGTAAGATCTCGAAAGTCTACGCACATTTGTTCCTTGCCATCTTTCTTTGGCACCGGTACTATGTTAGCCAACCATTGGGGGTACTCACCACTTGTAGAAATCTTGTATTCCATTGCTTCACAACTTATTCTATGATCGTCTCTCTCTATTCTGGCCACATTCTTCGGAGCTTCTGTTTTACTGGTTTTGCTCTAGGATAGGTCGATAATCGATGTTGCATGATGTCGGGGTCTATACCAGGCATAACCTCATAAGACCAAGCGAAGACTTTGGAAAACTCCTCCAAAATACTAATCATCTGTTCTACTTCTTCGTCATCTAGGGTAGTGCCAATTTTTACCTCTCGAAGGCATTGGTCAGTTCCTAGGTTAATAATCCAGGTATCCTTATGGATGGGTTGGGCTTTCTTTGATTTGCATTGTTTTATTAACTTTTGATATTTATTAAGATCATCATCAGAAAAAGGAGGCAAGTCATACTCAGGATAAAAATTTCATTCATGAAAGGAGTAACAGACTCGACTTACACGAACTCTAGCCTTGCCTCGAGAGGTGAGGCCTAACAAAATCATAAACAATAGACTCAACTACAGAATTGACAACTAACTTGATGCTTTTGTCAGTGGTATTCAGGTTAGTTGACTCAATAGCATAAGTAAACTTGAAGTCTTCTCCAATGCTAGTCCAATTCAGAAGCAGTTCAGTGGCTTGATGGATGAGGAGATGTGACAAAGCGCCTCATTCTTCTTCTAAGAAAGTTACTACTATTTCTTTATTGGTGCTGGTATCAGATACTTGTTTCTTCACAAAGATGAGCTGATCCAACTCATATTCCCTAAAGCTGAACTTTTTGAGGGGTGAGGATTGGTGAAGGCTGCTTAATTCCAACTTTTCAAGCCTACTGATTGAGGCCATCCTAGTGCCTCGGTCACATCTTGGATGCTACTTCCAGCTTCCGACCAACAGAGATGCTAATGGAAACATTCCCCTACCTAAAACCCTGGTAATCCCCCCACGGGAGAGAGGAAAGTCTAATTTTGACTTTTTATATATAAAGGAATCTGATCAATAAGACCGTATAGATGAATAGTGGTTGAAAACATGATTTTGACGATATATGATATGTCAAAATTGGACCGTCAGATTGCCCACAATCTTCCCTGGAAAATCATATTTTTTTCATGCACATGTCGTGCACATCGACTAGCCAGCTAAGTAAGCCAACCAGCCAGCCAACCAGCCTAGCCAAGCCAACTAGCCAGCCCAACCAACCCAGCCTGGCCTGCATGCCCCTGCTGCATGCTGTATGTCCCCGTTACTTGCTGCTAGCCCCCACAGCACAGTCTGTGCTCCCGCATCGTACAACCTACGCACCTCTGCCACACAACCTGTGTGCCCCAGCCACACAGCATGCATCCCTCCTCTACATGCTGTGCATGGCCATGCATACCTTGCCTGCACCGTGCTCATGTTGCCCACACACCCACGCCACACTGTGCGCATTACCCGCACACCCATGCATGCACACGCCGCTGCCCATACTCGCACCACCTTGGCCATTCCTGCTTGTCATCCGTCGCTCACCTTGAATGTCACCTGCACTACCTACCTAAACAAACAAAACCTTAGGCACTTCGGCCTAGTCTTGTACACCATCTTCAGCGACCGAGATTGGTGTTCCTCTCTCCTCCCATTATTCTGCTAAAATTTCTCTCTCCTCCTGTTTTTTTGAAAACCCCCTTTTACCCACTGGACAAAAGCCCTCCCCACCCATTTTTGCCTTCAACTCCCCCTTTACCCAATGGACAAAAATCCTATCCCCTTAATTTAGGCAAGAGTTCCCCTTTCGTCCACTAGATAAAGGGATTCCCCCTCTCCTATTTTGGCCGAAAGAAACTATAAATACCCCCCTCCCTTAGAAAAAAATAGACCAAGACACCAGAATCCCATTTCACTCCTTCATAGTGAAATTTTACTCCCTCCCCCTCTTGATTTTCTTCTAGTCTTTTGAGCGATCTTCGTCAAGACCCAAAAACTCATTCGGATCTTCGAAGTGTTCTTCAGGATCCTGAAGATCTTTAATCCAAATTCTTAGTTAGATCTAATTTTTAACCAAAAATAGTATATTCTTGAGCCACCTCCCTGGAGTGTTCTTGAGTATTCTTGAGTGTTCTTGAGCGTTCTTGAGATAGAAACTCCCCTTTTTTGAGGTTCTTCGGGTCTACAAAGAGATCTTTGTTAAGATCTGAAACTTTGTTCGGATCTTCAAAGTGTTCTTTGAGACTTTGGAGTTCCTCAATCCATTTTTAGGTCAACCCATTTCTTTTCAGAAATAGCCGTTCCTAGCCAAACCCCTGTCCGAGTGTCCTGGGAATATTTTTAGAAATAGCCAGTCCCAACGAAAGCTCTACCGAAGTGCCACCTCAGCCTAGCACTCCCTTAGCCTATCCCCAATAGAAGCTCTGCCAGAGTGCCACTTTATCCTAAATCCAGAAATAGCCTTCCCTAGTCAAAGCTCTGTCGGAGTGCCACCTCATCCTAAGCCCAAAAATAGCCTTCCCTAGCCGAAGTCCGAATCCAAATCTAGAAATTGCCTTCCCTAGCCGAAGCTTTGTCTGAATCCCAATCCAAAAGTAACCGTTCCTAGCTGGAACGCTGTCCAAATACCATCACAATTAGCATCTCTCAAGAAAGGAAGTTGGAGGTCAAGACCATCTTCCCCTAAGCCTGGAGAATTCGAAAGATAGTCCGAGCCGGTACTAATCAGGGGCCCACCCCTCTTGACCCGAAATAGGGGTTAAGTTCAGGTATAATTTCTCAACCAACTGGTCATAATGTATACTTTATACATACTTTGTTTTAGTGTTTATAGTAGATTGAATTCAATTAACGTAGATATATGTGATAACTTAGCCATACATGTGGAATAGTAATAATTGTGGAAAATGTTCGTTTCAAGCATCTAGCAAGAAGACCGGTTGAACCGGGCAGATTGGGTGCCTAACACCTTCCCAATTCTGTAACCTGACACTTACCCTAAATCTCTAGACTAGACCAAATTTTGGGCTCTTTTCTCAGGAATTAGGCCCACCTCTGGGTCCTTGGTCCATAACCCTAGGTGGTGACTCTAAACCCCATTTGTATGATCCCGATCCCCGAATTGGACCATCATTAAATCCCTATCTCAAATGATAAATTTTACACTCTTGCAAAATAGGCCTCCACGTATCTCCAAGCGGTGATACGGTGGTGCGAGGCCCACAAGCAAAGCACCTCTATCATCTCTTCTAGATTGTTCACTACCAGGTGATTACAACCTAGTAAGCATGGTTCCACCCAACATGGAAACACCCGAACAGGTCTGGGTCCATCCCGTGGTGACATTGTAGACATAAATGACTGAAGTCAAGAGAGCAATAGCTTAAATATTGCATACACTTCAGAACCCTCCCAGAGTTGATCCCAAGAATGAGCCGGCACCTGCTACAAGAGATGTGGAATAGAATGGAGCTATAGGTCATCGTGGGAATTCTTCCCGAGTTGACTCAAGAGAACTAGAGCATGTCCAACCAACTGGTCAGAGAGGATCTTCACCTACCCGTCTGAATGGTCAACAAGGGGCCTATTCCAAGGTCCCTCCTCCTAAGGTAGTGATCGAAGATGAAGAAGAGGAATTTGCAGCACACGTCCGCTTTGAGCCTCTAGAGACGGAGAAAGAAAGGAAACCTATAGAGCAGTTAAAAAAGTTGGAGAACATGATTCGAGCAAGAAAAGGCTCAGAAGGCCAAGCAGTGGATTCTGAGGAAATGAGTTTCTCTGGGGCAAGAATTTCAGAAAAATTAAAGTGGCAGACTGATAGGTTAGATGGGTCAGGATACCCCAAGGCTCATCTCAAAGACTTCCTCAGCATCGCCAAGTCGTGGTAACTAGTAGATAACTAGATGGGGCAGGCCTTCATGTTAACCCTATCAGGACCAGCAATGAGGTGGCTCACACAGTTGGAGTCATCACAAACTCAGAACTGAGCAATGGTAGTGAAAGCCTTCACCAAGTAGTACTACTACAATACTGAGGTGGATGTGAAACATTGGGAGCTTGAGACATTGAGGCAACAGCCTAAAGAAGGATTCACCACCTTCTTGATGAGATTCAGAGACAAGGCCACCAAGATGCTAGATAGGCCTTCAGAAGCAGAGCAGGTAGAGATGTTGATAGAAAACCTGTCAAAACCCTATTATGATGTTCTTTACTATCAGTATTTGCAAACTTTTGATGCCTTAATAGCCATTGGAACAAGTGTGGAGAACAAAATTTTGAAAGAGGCCCAGTATCAAGGATCCTCCCAAGATGCAAGCAAGAACACCCGAGTTGGACAGGGAAAAGGTCCGAAAACTAATGTGGTGAGTGCAGTTCAACAGCCAGTCACACTAGCCACTTCTTCACAGCCCTTCATAATACAAGCAGATGCACCCACCTAAAAGGCCCCTCACCCAAGAAGGCAATTTTTTGATTTGGGAATGCCCGTAATGGCCACATATGAGAAGTTAAAGAAGCAAGGATTGCTAGGGACAGTGGCTCCAAGAGTAATCAGCAACCCGCCTCCAGCTTGGTATAGGGATCATGAGTATTGTGCCTATTACACTCAGAAGGGGCACAATACTGAAAGATGTTTGGGTATACAACATGCAATTCAGGACTTGGTAGACAATGGAACCATTGAGGTCAAGGTCAAACAGCCTCCCAATGTTAATACCAATCCACTATCTGATCATGTGAACAATCGTGATGAAGAAACTACAGAGAGTGACCCCACTCAACTCATTGTACCTAGAGCTCGGAAGAATCATATGAATGCTTGTGCTTACAAAAGAGTCATGAGTCAAAGGGCTGGAGTCATAAGGACCCCCATAAGAAGAATCAGAAGATCATACGCCCACCGTTCATCCTTCCTCATCCACAGAAGGGTCCATCGCACCACATTACTAACCCCCACTATATTTTCCACCCCCACCATATTATCAACCTCTACCATATTATTAGCCTCTGCCATATCATCAACCTTTCCCCCACCATCAAAGTGGAGGAACCTCTTCATCCTATCACCCGTAGTCTTCATATCCTACCTCTCACATTACATCATCTTCATACCATCCCACTTCATATCTCTCATCACCCTCATACCAATCTCATTCTCAAGGTTCGGTGTATAACCCAAAAGAAGGATCGATGGACGAGTACGATTAGAAGGATATGCTTGCACTACCAGATTCCCCGAAGATGACTTCATCAACAGGGTCATTAAATGCATTAGGGAAAGACCAGGAGAGTGATCCCACTTCTCTAATTCAGCCTTTTGTAACTTCAAAAGACAATTTAGAAGTAATTGAAGAGATTACAACTGATCTTCTATGAGCCGTAACCACATTGGCCATAAGGGACCGGATCAAGGAATGCACTTCCTTAATCCACATAGGAAGTGACATAGAGGATGATGACGATAATGATGAGGACGAAAATGAAGATCAGAAGGATGGAGATGACCCTGATTCTTGAGAGGATGATGGGTATCCAGACTAGGATGACTACCAAGGGCCTTAGTACAATGATTATAATGATGAGTCAGAAGATTAATCACTAGAACATCCGATATGTTTCTCAGTCTATGCTATTAGTGGTGATGATTTGATAGTTGATCCAATAGGTGCCATTTCCCTTCCCTCTGCATGGGAGGAGATGATTCTATGTCAGATTCAGAAATTGATGAAGGATCTAGAAAGCCGATGCAAGTTTATTTGGATGAACCAAATTCCCTAGTCAAGCAGGAACAAAAGCTATGTGAAGTATACTCCATTGCATTAAAGATGCAGGAAAGGATAGAAGAAATTAACAAAATGCTGGGTGAAATAACCATCAGTGATCTTTACTATGGGAGCAATTGGATAATCTGGAGGAAATAGGACCAGATGACACAATCACAGAGGCGGTAGACGCTGCATTCCAACAACTTTCCAATGCAGTCAAGAAGCTATGAACCAGGGTTATGGATATCTGTGGAGGTCCTCGACTTCCCACCCCAAGCAGGGAAGGAGAACCAGAAGAAGAAAATAATTCTATGGTGGGGATAATCACCCTAACCAATAGTGATGATGAAGATAGTTATCCCACGGAGATTATTATGAAAAAACCAATCAACGTGATGGAAACTAGAAGTGGGAAAGACTACAAGGGCAAGGCTCTAGCAGTAGAGCAACCAAGGGCTAATGAGGCTGGAACTAGCAGCGTGAAGAAAGAGCCAGAGAACCCAGTCTTGGCTCAACTCAAGAAGACCTAGGCAAATATCTCCATTTGGGGATTGTTAATGGCATCCTCTTCGCACCGTGAGGCAGTCCTAAAGTCTCTCACTAATGTGCAAGTGTCAATTGAGATAAATCCGACACACCTTGCACATCTAGTTGGAGCAACCTATGCAGTGTAGTCCCTAATGTTCTCGGATTCTGAGCTTCCTAAGGAAACCCAACATAGTCGGGCTCTCCACATTACAGTTGAATGTCTTGACAAAGTAGTTCCCTAGGTTCTTGTAGACGTTCTTGTAGACAATGGGACTGCTTTGAATGTGCTACCATTGAGATTAGCAAAGAGTATCGACATCAACTTGAAAGAAATGAGGCCAACCACTTAGACCATAAGGGCATACGATAATACTAAGAGGAAGATCTTTGGCATCATTGCCCTTGCTATAACGATTGGCCCGGTGAAGTTTGATGTTGATTTCCAAGTCATTGATACATCGGCAACTTTTAACATGCTCTTGGGAAGGCCTCGGTTGCATCCTGCGAAGGTGGTGTCCTCTAGTCTCCATCAAAAAAGGAAGTTCATTCATGAGGGGAAGGTTGTCTTAGTAGCCAAAGATCCTAAAGTGGTTAACACTTTGACTAGCATTGAAAATGGGGAAGAACAAGACCAGGAGGTGTAACTAAGTGGTTTTGAATTAGACATCACTTGCACAACCATTGCCAAAGAAGCTCCAAAGGAAAAAATCCCAACTAACTATGAAGCCATCTGGAGTCCGCGAGTGAATCAGATGATGAAGAGTATACAATATTTTTCTGGCATGGGACTAGGTAAATATAATCAAGGAGTTCCAAAGCAGCCTAGTTTGGCAATGAGCAAGGGGAAGAATGGTCTCGGGTACACTCCCCCAATTGTCAAAGGGTAGAAAGTGCTGAGGATGACTAGGAAGATCTCCGTCACTTACTACCCTACTCTCAATGGGTACTTCTTGAAAAAAGGAGATGACTTCCATTTTTTCGGAAATGTGGAGCCGTGGTTTGATGAAATCGCCGCCAAAATGAAACCAGTACTTGAAGGGTTCTTTCAAGACAAATTTGATTGGGTGACACTTGAAGTGGAACAATAGTAAATGTTGGTTAAGGAGAGTGACCAAGACAACTTCATTACTGGGATAGCGAAAGTTGCAATGATTGAAGATGGGTTCACCTCTGGTAACCCCACAACACTAATCCAGTCTAAGGAATTGCCAAGTCCTCCAGTCATCCTAAAAATGGAGTGGGAAAAGAAGATAAGACTCACCTAGATCTACCACTTTCCCTTGATGTGAAAGGCTTCATTTGCTCCCTCCTACAAGAGCCAAGGGCCCGAGAGTTGCATGAGCACAAGCCCTATCCTTTTGGAGGAAGAAGCACATATGCAAAATAGAGGTGAGCACAGAGGGTGATGGTTTGTATGTACTATGCCCAGAAAAATTGCAACGGGAAGGCTCGTGAAGTTGGTCAAAGATGTGACCGAGGCATCGGGATGGCATCCCTCAACAGGCTCGAAAAGATGGACTTCATAGAAAAAGGGTTGAGCAGTCTCTGTCGATCTCACCACTTAGAAAGTTCTACTTCAAAGAGCATGAGATTGATTAGTTGGTATTTGTGAAGAAGCAGGCACCTACCTAGGGGAACTATTGCCCAACTAAAGAAATAGCAACAACTTTATTGGAAGGAGAAGAAGGCTCTTTGCCACACCTCCTCATCCATCAAGCCATTGAACCACTCCTGAACTGGACAAGCATTGGAGAAAACTTCAAGTTTGCTTGTGCTTTTGAATCAACTAGCCCGAATACCCCTGGCAAAAGCATCAAGCCAATTATCAAGTCTATAGTCAAATCTGTTGTTTATGATTTCGTGTCAGCCTCACCTCTTGAGAAGAGCCCAAAGTCCTTGTTTATTGAGTCTGTTACTCCTTCTTTCAGGAATGAAATTTCTGATTCCAAGTACGACTTGCCTCCTTTTTTTGATGATGATTTTAATAAATATCAAGAATTAATAAAACAATGCAAACCAAAGAAAGCCCAACCCATCCATGAGGATACTCGAGTTATTAATCTAGGAACCGACCAATGCCTTTGAGAGGTAAAAATTGGCACTACCCTTGATGACAAAGAAGCAGAATGGATGATTAATCTTCTGAAGGAATTCACCGAGGTCTTTGCTTGGTCTTACGAGGATATGCTTGGTATCGACCCCAACATCGTGCAGCATCAATTGTTGACTTAACCTGGGGCAAAGCCGGTAAAACGGAAGCTTCAAAGAATGTGGCCAGAATGGAGTGAAAAGATTAGAGAAGAAGTTATGAAGCAATGGAATGCGGGGTTCCTACAAATGGCAAAGTACCCCCAATGGTTGGCCAACATTGCACCGGTACCAAAGAAAGATGGTAAGGTATGAATGTGTGTGGACTTTCGAGATCTTAACAATGTAAGCCCCAAAGATGATTTCCCATTACCTCACATTGATGTATTGGTGGATAATACGGCAGGACATGCTTTGTTATCATTCATGGATGGATTCTTGGATACAACAAAATAAGCATGCACCCAGAGTATTGTGGGAAAACAACCTTCACCACTCTGTGGGGAACCTATTGTTATAAGGTGATGCCTTTTGGACTGAAGAATGCTGAGGCAACTTATCAAAGAGCAGCCACGGCCATATTGCATGACATGATGAACAAATATGTGGAAGTCTATGTGGATGACATGATAGTAAAATCAAAAGATCAGTAGGGGCACATTCCTGCAATAAGGCGATTCTTTGAAAGAATAAGAAGTATCAGCTAAAGTTGAACCCTCAGAAGTGTGTGTTCGAGGCAATGATGGGAAAGTTGTTAGGCTTCTTGGAGAGTAAAAGAGGCATTGAAGTCGACCCTATCAAGATCAAGGAAATTCAGGAAATGCCCTCACCTCGGAGTGAGAAGCAAATATAAGGATTTTTTGGTCACATCCAATATATTAGTAGATTCATAGCTCAGTTGACTACAATCTATGAACCAATTTTCAAGGTGTTGAAGAAGGATCAGCCGACAGAATGGAATGACCAATGCCAACAAGCCTTTGACAAGATCAAGGAGTATCTTATGAACCCACTAGTATTGACACTGCCAGTGGAAGGAGAACCACTTCTATTGTATCTGTCCATGGGAGAATATTCCATGGGCTCTTTGTTAGCACAGAAGGAGACAAAACAGGGGGCAGCGTATGCCATATATTACCTCAGCAAGATGTTTCTGAAATATGAGACCTGGTGCACATCTTTGGAAAGAACTTGTGCTGTGTTGATTTGGGCAACTAAAAGGTTGTGACACTACATGGTTTCCTATCCAGTGCATTTGATCTCAAAGATGGATCCCATCAAATATCTCTTCGAGAAATTGACCTTAACAGGAAGGATGGCCCATTGGATACTTTTACTATCAAAGTTTGACATCACCTATATTACTCATAAATCTAACAAGGGCCAGGCCATAGTTGATTATTTGGCTGCTCACCCCATAGAAGATGGAAGAACCTTGGATGATGCCTTTCCTGATGAAGGAATCGCAGTGGTAGAGGAAGAAGATACAATTAATGAATGATAGTTATTCTTTGATGGAGCGGCCAATCAGAAGGGATGTGGCACGGGAATATTGCTTGTCACTCCTGATGGCATTTATTTGCCTTCATCATTTCACCTCGACTTCCCTTGTACCAACAATATTGCCAAATATGAAGCTTGTACTTTGGGGCTCAACACTGCTTTAATCATTGGGGTGAAAAGGATTAAGGTTTACAGTGATTCATCCATTGTAATCTTTCAGACATAGGGAAAGTGGAAAACTAGAGATGAAAAGTTGAAGCTATATCAAGAACATCTGGAAAAGGTGATTGAACACTTTGAGAAGATCTCATTTGAATACTTCTAGAGGGATAACTACAAGTTTGCTAATGCCCTTGCAACCTTGGCTTCCATGGTAGTGTGCAACCCTATGGCTAGAGTCCGACCATTCTTGGTAGAACAAAGAAGTAGGCCCATTTATTAGAATTCCATAAACTCTCTCACTGTGGATGGTCGGTCTTGGTTCACTCACATAGTGGATTTCATTAGGGAAAGGAAGTACCCAGTTGAAGCAAACTGACAGAGAAAAGACGTTTCTGAGAAGATATGCCACCCAGTTTATTCTCTAAGAGGATCTGTTATACAAGAGATCCTATGACGGAATACAGTTGTTGTGTATGGATGAAGAACAAGCTACAACCATCATGGAGGAAATTCATCAAGGTCTTTGTGGACCTCACATGAATGCCAAGATGTTATCTAAGACAATCCACAGGCTGGGATATTACTGGAACACAATGGAAGCAGATTGTGTGGACTTTGTCAGAAAATATCACAAGTGTCAGATATTTGCTAACATCATACATATCCTGCTAACCGAGCTACATTCGCTTAGTTCACCTTGGCCATTCTCCACTTGGGACATCGATATCATTGGAATATTCAAACCTAAAGCATCCAATAGCCACAAGTTCATCTTGGTAGCCATTGATTATTTCACCAAGTGGGTAGAAGCTCAGTCCTATGCAATCCTCACATCTGCTAAGGTGGCCATATTCATCCAAGAAAATATCATTGTGCAATCAGGAGTACACCAAGAATTGTTATCAGATCAGGGATCCCACTTCTGGGGCGAGATCGATAAAATCTACACAAAGTTCTGTATCAGAAGGCATCGATCTACCACTTACAGGCCACAGACCAATGGGGCAGTAGAGGTAGCCAACAAGAACATCAAAGTCATCTTATAGAAAATGGCAAAAACACACAAGGATTGGGCTGATAAGTTACCCCTTGCCTTATGGGCATACTGGACTTCTGTACAATCCTCAATAGGGGACAACCCCTTTCTCTTTGGTATATGGGGTTAAGATAGTTCTACCCATCGAAATCCTAATACCATCCCTAAGGGTACTCATTGATAGTCAGCTACCTGAAGGAAAATGGGTGAAGTCCAGACATGATGAACTCAACTTTCTCGATGAAAGGCGTATGAAAGCTATGGATAATCTGAAGAAATATCAACTGAGAATGGCCAGGGCCTTCAACAAGAATGTGAAGCCCCATCACATAAAGGTGGGTGAACTTGTTCTTTTGGAAGAAAGAGCCCCAATTCATGACCCAAGATGAAAATTCAGGCCCAACTGGAGTGGCCCATTCACTATCAAAGAAATTCTACCAGGCAAGGCTGCGAAGCTCAAAGACCACAACGGCGAAGAAATACCCAGACTAGTCAACATGAATCAACTTAAGAAATATTATGTCTGAAAGGGTGAATAGCCTGAACTACGTCAGACCTAATTCCTTTTGAGGGACACATAGGTAACTTGACATGTGCAAGTACTGTCTCAACCATCTAAAGGCAATAAATTGGTTCCTTGATTAATAATCAAAGTATCTTAAAAGATCATCATAGTTTGTGTCCCCAAAGAATCGCCATTTCTCATGTAAGGCCATTAGGTATCTGTCATCCACCCATTGGTCCATCACTTTTTACCCAGGATTCTATACCCCAAGAATGGCCATTTGGCATGTTAGGCCATTAGGTATCTGTTATTCACCTATGGTCCATCCATTCTTATCCAGGATTCTATCCCCTAAAAGAAAATCGCCACCCAACACCAGTTCATCAAGGCTAGTTTATTCCCCACCCTTGATCAGTCAAAGTAAAAAAAAAAAAAAGAGAAGAGCTTGATGCAATAGTGGTAAAAGCTTGTTTGAATCATTAGCTAATGAGTAATACTTTGATAAATCATCATATCTTATTATTTGAATTGGTTTCAGGAAAATTCATGGGCTCGTTGGATAAGACGTTGAGAAAATAGACCTTAGACATAAATATGAGGGCACCAGGATTGCTGGAGTCCATGAATGTATCATTCTTGGCCGAGCTGGATGTCTAAAGCTACATCACCAATTACTCCGATAGGTGCCTCAACACTGGGATGCCAACCTGCATGTATTTCGGTTTGGATTAGTGGAGAATTGCCCAACTCTTGAAGAATTTTGGGTTTGTATGCTATCTTAACCTAAAGGCAGTTTGTTCCAACCCTCTTTAAAGGAGGATTGTTTAGAGAAAATTCAGGATTTCTTTGGATGGAAAGAAGAAGAAGTAAAGCAGTTTGTCAGGTATGGGAAGATCGATATTTTGAAGGTGGCTCAGATCTTCATCCAATATCTACCAATGGGAGAAATCCATTAGCAAATATCCCTGGATGCTTTTTTACTTTGCATGATAGCTCGTTATGTTCTCCACACTCTCGGGCTTGGTGCACCATCTATTTTGATTGAGGTAGTAAAACAGTTGAAGAAGGGAGGTGACATCGTACCTACAGTTCTTGCAGAAAAATTCAAGGGATTCGATGACATGATCCATGGCCATAGGTTCGGACTAGATCATTATCAAGGGAGTCCTACTATTTTTCAGATTTAGATCCTTGAGAAGCTAAAGTTAACCACATCATTAAGGGGAAGCCCACTTGGAGTTTTTTGTTACCGGGATAAGAGAGAAGTTCTGGAATTCAAACTTCTCACCGATTGGGAAAAGTACCTGCAAGAAAGGATTGTCTAGGATATCGCATGGAGGTGCCCAAGGAAGCCACAAGAAGATTTTTTTATGAATACCCCTGGCCATAACTATGTCGGATTGATGGGATTGACTCACACGTCCTTTTATTTACTTATGTACATCAGCTGACAATATGGGCTCGAAGAGACGGACCCAAAAGAGTTAGTGAACTTTCACCCACCTCAAGAATTGTCTCCCCACCTTGTTATTTATCTATCCCATTTGTGGTAGGAAAGTTGTCTCCCTTTTCATGGAATTCACTTGGTAATGGAATAAGGAAGTATTTGGATTTTCATGTTATCCCGATTATTCTAATTATGACTTGAGTTGTGGAATTGATTGTGCCTAAGCATTGCAAGAAAACAGAAAACAAAATAAAAAAGGAAGAAAGATTTTCTTTGTGCCAAAAGTAAATTTTCATAGAGATGCTGAAATAAAATAATGACCAAACAAGGGGAGGGAAAAAGAAAAAAAAAGAAAATATCCATGTGTTTGTGTTTGTAGGAAATAGAAGAAAAAAACCCTATGGGTTAGAAGCCATCATCTGAACCATCCTCATGACGCATCGGGGAATCCACAGATGTTAGTCCAACCTGCTCCAACCTCTGGGTCAGGTCCTTAATCAGTGCACCCTACTGGGCAATCTCCCGATCCTTGGCAACTATCACCTCGCATGGGCCATAGTGCATCCTCCCAATCTCAGCATAGACCTCTAGGGACACCTGAGAAAGAGCATATCTACCGAAGGAAGTCAAGAGTTAATTGGAAAATGATTAGATACTCACATAATCATAAGGAATAGGCAACCCAAGAGAAGCGTCTACATTTGTGTTTGGCTCCAGAAGATGAGGGAGATTGGGATTGGCCACGTTGGGATAGGTCTAGGTAGGGAAGCCACAAAAGGAGACATTAGCATCCCTGAGAGACCCGCCGGCACTGGTAGAGGGCCCTGGTTGTGAAGGATTAGTAGCACTAGCATGTGATCGAATAGCAGAAGGATCTACACGTCTCACTCTCCCCTAAAAGAACATTAGTCAAGACCAAAACAAGGAAGAATCTACAGGAAATGCTCAAGAAAGGGAAACATGCCACTAGACCATTGGGATCGAGAGGGCTGCACACTGTCTCCTCCTCTAGGAAGGCTCCATAGTCCCTGTCTAGATTAAGAAAGGAGTCCTTCCATACTCTGTTAACCAAGTACTTCTTCTCGTCTACAGGGACAATCTCTGGACAATGTATATTGGGTGGAGGAAGACCGGGAGAAGGGTATGGATCAATGTCTGACCGCTGGGGTACTACTCTCTCTCCTAAGTACCAGGCATGGCCCCACATGCCCTAGAAAAGGACTCGATTCTCAGACAATTGATGAGCCAAGGTGACTCTCTCGGAATCCGAAAACACAAGGTCATAGAATGGTGTCCAAGTAACCTGCAAAACCAAGGAAAGGTAAGTACAACATCAGGAAAATAGAATTTCAATGACAGACAAGGCATACCTCAGTGAGATCGTTCAAAAGAGAACAAGCAGTGGTCCCCGGAGGATGGCGTCGGGCCCGGACCACTTGGTTATCTCCCCACTTGGTGGCCAAGGGGAAGAAGAATCTCTCAGGAGGATCCCTCAGTTTAGGGGCTATGCTCCCCAGGTGCTCAAAACACTAGGATTGTTTCAAGAAATCAAAGTAAGAAAGTGCAGACCAAATGACTGAAAGAAAATAGATATGAGAAAGAAAGTTACCTAGATAATGTAGCCTGCCCCTTTGAGGCCCCTATCTCTATAAGACAGCAAGTCCAGGGACCAGAGGAGATATGCATAGGCAACCCCGCCCCAGTCCTAGGAATCTACTGTGCGAAGATCTTTGAGGAAGAACACTAGGCGGATATCTGCTCCTCCTCAGAGGTCACTGAAGAGGCACTGACCCACGGCAAACAACAAAAAGGAACTTGTTATCTGAGACATGTTGCCTGGATTCTCCCCCAGGCCAAATTTCCACTATCGGGCACTAATCTCCCCTAGGTGGATGCATGTCTGGCTGCCTTTAATGGTGATACCGGTCAGATTTGTAACCTCTATGGCAGTCAAAATTCCTGCAGGTAGGGTCATGGATCTACCCCAAATGGAATGCCTATCAAGGCATAGAAGCACATAGGTGTAATGGTGATCTCGCCAATAGGAAGGTGGAAAGTGTGAGTACTCGGCCACCACCACTCCATTAGGGCCCCCACCAATGCTGGATTAAACTTTCGGGTCTCTACAAGGGCTAACCAGCATAGATAGGTATAATCAACCATCTCCTTCACCCTGCGAGAGAGCATCCTATGCCAAGACTGAACTATATTCGGATGGCCATAGGAGGCCAAGGTAGGTGGTTACTTCCCCTTATGCTAATGGAAATAAAAAAAAAGCAGCAAAAAGCAAAAACAATACGATAAATTAAAAAAAAAAAAAAAGAGAGAACAACAAAATAGGAATAAAAGATGATCAAAATAATGAATGAAATAAAGACTTACCTAGGAACCCCATATGGAGTTGCAGATATGATTTCGGCTATTGTGAAGAGTTTTCCCGAAATACCAGTCGGCTAGGCCCTCATCCTTGTGGGATGGACTATTGTAACTCTCGAGCTAGACCTCTCCCAAAGTCTTATTCTTCCTCCTTTTAGCCATATTTTTAGAAATTACAAGAAGCCCCAAATAGTTTCCTAAATTATAAGAAGCCCTAAAAAGTTTTCCAATTTACATAAAAGCCCACAAGAATATCAAATTCTCCAAATAACTCTTCCTTCAAGAACAAGATGAAGATCTTCATGAACTTCAAGAACAAGATGAAAAAATCCAAAAACAAAAAGGAATACTTCAAGAAAAACTAGAGAGTTCCAGGAACTCAAAACTCACTCAGCAAAGGTAGAATGAAGAATGAACAGGGGAGGGGACCCATTTTATATAAAAAATTTCGTTCTCCCAAAATATAAATATTTCAATATTCTAATTCAAGCATCAAGAATCAAATTCTAAATCAAGAACCAAAGAATCAACAGATTCTAAATCAAGCATTAAAATTCAAACCAAATCAATGAACAAAATTCTAAATTGAAAGCAAGAATTAAAAGATTCCAAATCAAGCATCAAAGTTCAAAATTCAAATAAAAAATCCAAATCAATTGTTATTGTCTTTTACAGGGTGGAAAGAGTAGCGAGTTTCTTTCATGTAATTGACAAGGCCAGATAGCCCAGCCCGGTTCGAAAGAACCCGCCTGAAAAACCAGATAGCCCAGCCCAGTTTGAAAAAACCCACCTGGAAGACCAAATGGTCCAGATTGGTTCGAAAGAACCGGCCTGGAGACCAAAATTCCCTAAACTGGCACATGTGAAGCCCAGCTAAGGAAAATCAAAGATCAAAGTACTAACATTTTTTGCAGGATTGGAAGAGCAGCGAATTCCTTTCCACAATTGGCAGCCCCAGGTAAGTCCTCCAATTTAAAGTAGTTAGGAGATATTATCTGTTGTATTTTTCAACTCCATCGTAACTAAGCAAGATGAATGCAGTACATGCTCCGGGTGACAAAATGTGGTCGTTCTTTTCTTTGCCCTTCGGCCATTGGCATAGGCCTCGGCCAAAGAGGGGCATTCTGTAGAGACCAAATTTTGTCACCCTCCTCTGGCTATGATGAAATATGGATCTTAGATGTGACTTCCGGCTTTCGACCAATAAAGATGCAAATGGAAACATTCCCCTACCCAAAACCCTAGAAATCCCCACGTGGGAGAGAGAAAAGTCTAATTTTGACTTTTTATATATAAAGGAATCTGGTTAAGATGACCGTATAGATGAATAGTGCTCAGAAACATGATTCTGATCATATATGATATGTCAAAATTGGATGGTCGGATTGCCCGTAATCTTCCCTGGAATATCAAATTTTTTTTGTGCACATACGGTGCACACTGACCAGCCAGCTGAGCCAGCCAGCCAGCCCAACCAGCCTAGTCTGCCCTGTATGACCCTGCTGCATGCTACGTGCCCCCGCCACACAGCCTGTGCACCTGGCTACCTGCTGCGTGCCCTAGTTGCATGCTTTGCGCCCCTACCACACAACCTGCACACCCCCGTCGTACAGCATGTAGGCCCCCGTCGCATGGATGTGCACACCTTGCCAACATTGTGCGCATGTTTCTCGCACACCCATGCCAGCCTGACCCACACAGATTGTGCACATTGCCTGCACACCTAGGCATGCACGCGCTGGCTACCCATACCTGTACCACCTCGTCCATTACCCGCGTGTTATCCGTCACGCACCAGTGATGTCACCCACACTACCTGCCTAAACTAACCATAACTCAGGCACTTCGGTTTGATCCTATGCACTACTCTCAGCGGCTGGGATTAGTCTTCCTCTCTCCTCCCATTTTTCCAAAAACTACCTTTTTCAGTTAAAATTTCTTCTCCTCCCATTTTTTCAAAAACCCCCTTTTACCCACTAGAAAAAAGCCCTCCCCACCCATTTTTTGCCTTCAATTCCCCCCTTTATCCATTGGACAAAAATCCTATCCCCTCAATTTAGGCAAGAGCTCCCCTTTTGTCCACTGGATAAAAGGATTCCCCCTCTCCTATTTTAGCTGGAAAAAACTATAAATACCCCCTCCCATAGAAAAAAAATAGACCAAGACACTAGAATCCCCCTTCACTCTTTCATAGTGAAATTTTCCTCCCCTCCCCCTCTTGATTTTCTTCTGATCTTCGGAGTGATCTTCATCAAGTTTCAAAAACTCATTCGGATCTTCGAAATGTTCTTCAAGATCTTGAAGATCTTCAATCTAAATTCTTAGTTAGATCTAGTTTTTAGCCAAAAATAGTATGTTCTTGAGCCACCTCCCTTGAGTGTTCTTGAGCGTTCTTGAGAGTTCATGAGATAGAAACCCCCCTTTTTGAGGTTCTTTGGGTCTACAAAGAGATCTTTGTTAAGATTTGAAACTCTGTTCAGATCTTCAAAGTGTTCTCCGGGACTTTGGAATTCTTTAATCCATTTTTAGGTCAGCCTATTTGTTTTCAGAAATAGTCATTCCTAGCTGAACCCTTGTCTAATTGCCCCGAGAATATTTTTAGAAATAGTCATTCCCAATAGAAGCTCTATCGAAGTGCCACCTTAGCATAGCCCTTCCTTAGCCTATCCCAAGCGGAAGCTTTGCTGAAGTGCCACCTCAGCCTAAATCTGGAAATAGCCTTCCCTAGCCGAAGCTCTGCCAGAGTGCCACCTCATCCAAGCCCAAAAATAGCCTTCCCTAGCCGAAGCTCTATCTAAATCCAAATTCAAAAATAGCCTTCCCTAGCCAAAGCTTTGTCTAAATCCCAATCCAAAAGTACCCATTCCTAGTCGAAACGCTGTCCGAACACCATCACAATCAGCATCTCTCAAGAAAGGAAGTTGGAGGTCAAGACCATCTTCCTCTGAACCAGAAGAATTCAAAATATAGTCTGAGTCCGTACTAATCAAGGGCCCACCCCTCTTGACCTGAAATAGGGGTTAAGTTCGGGTATAATTTCTCAACCAACTAGTCATAATGTAGACTTTATACATACTTTGTTTTAGTGTATATAGTAGTTTGACTTCAATTAATGTATATATGTGTGATAACTTAGCCATACATGTGGAATAGTAATAATTATGGAAAATGTTCTTTTTCAAGAATCTAGCAAGAAGGCTAGTTAAATCAGGCAGATTGAGTGCCTAACACCTTCCCAATTTTGTAACCTGACACTTACCCTAAATCTCTGGAGAACCAAATTTTGGGCCCTTTTCTCAGGAATCGGGCCCACCCCCGGGTCCTAGGCCCATAACCCTAGGTTTTGACTCCAAACCCGTTTTGTATGATCCCGATCCCCGAATTAGACCATCATAAAATCTCCGTCTCAAATGATGAATTTTACACTCTTACGAAATAGGCCTCCACGTTTCTCTTGATACGGCAGTGCGGGACTCGCAATCCAAGTACACACGACACAAACCCCTCCCCTCATATGAAAGTGAAGAAAGAGAGAGGAGAGAGGAGAAAGGACGGGGGAGGCATAGTCCATTTCTCTGGCCATTGCCCTCACACCACCATCATGGGTTTCCCATTGCAGTTGATTCGGGCACAGTGCATGCAAACCATCATTATTTGTGCTCTTCTTTGCTTCACATATGCACTTCTTCCTTTGAAAGGACAAGGATTGAGCTCATGTAGCTCCTGAGCTCTTGGTTTTTGTAGAAACGAATAGATGTGGTTCTTCAGATCAGTGGGAAGTTACAAACTCTAGATGAGTCTTACCTTCTTTTCCCATTCTCTCTTCAGGAGTACCCAAGGCTTGGGGCCTCCTTTGATTGGATCATTGTTGTAGGGTTATTAAAGGAGAACCCACTTCAACCAATGCTACTTTTGTTATTCCAGTATCATCTTTTGTATCACTCCCTATATAGATTAAGGAGGTGTGATCCTTGATCTGTTCTCCCACTGCCAATGCCATTACTGCTTTGAGGAGATCATTTATGACTTCTTCAATGTTCTCTGGGTTGTCCTCCTGAGGTATGGTGGGTTGAATCATAGAAGTAGGATCATTATCTATGTCTTCCCCTAAGGCATTCACTGATCCTATAGATGAGGTCATCTTTGGGGAATCTAGTAGTGTAAGTATATCCTTCCAATTGTACCCGTCCATCCATCCTTTTGGGTTGTACACTGAACCTTGAGCATGGGATTGGTATGAGGGTGATGAGGGATATGAGGCAGGGTGGTATGAAAGTGATGTAATGTGAGAGGTAGGATATGAAGATTGGGGGAGATAGGATGATGAAATTCCTTCTCCTTGATGGTGTGGTGAAGGTTGATGATACGGTGGAGGTTGGTAATATGGTGAAGGTTGGAGGTATGGTACGGTAGATTCTTCTGTTGATGAGGAAGGATAAATGGTGGGAGTTCGATCTTCTGATGATTCGCTCCTCTTGGGAGTCCTCATGGCCCTTTGACTCATGATTTTCCTGTAAGCATGGGCATTCATGTGGTTCTTCCAAGCTCTTGATATAATGAGTTAAGTGGGATCGCTCTCTGTGGCTTCTTCATCTAGATTGTTCACATGGTCGATGAGTGGATTGGTGATACCATTGGGAGGACATTTGGCCTCAATTTTAATGGTCCCGTTGTCTATCAAATCTTGAACTGCATGCTATAAACTGAAACATCTTTCAGTAGTATGTCCCTTTTGAGTATGGTAATAGCAGTATTCATACTCTTTATATCAAGCTGGGGGAGGATTATGGATCACCCTTGGAGTCGTAGTTCCCAAAAGACCTTGCTTCTTTAACTTTTCATATATTGTGGCCAAAGGCATTCCCAATTCTGTGAATTGTTTTCTTGGATGAGGAGCATTCTGGGATGGATCATTTAGTCGTATTACAAATGGCTGTGAAGGTGAAGTGGTCACAAATGATATTGACTATTGGACTACACCTATCACATTAGTTTCAGGATTCTTGTTTAGCCCACACTTGGCATTCTTCCCTATGTCTTGATACTGTGCATCGCTTAGGATCTTGTTCTCAACACATGTCCCGATGGCTATTAGGGCATCAAAAGTCTACTGATGTTGATAGTAGAGAACATTATAATAAGGCTTTGAGAAGTTCTCAGTCAATATCTTTACTTGCTCTACTTTAGAAGGTCGATCTACCATCTTAGCAATCTTGTTTCTGAACCTTGTTAAGAAAGTGGTAAACCCTTCCCTAGGTTGCTGTCTCAGAGTTTCAAGCTCTCGATGTTCCCCAACTACTTCAGTGTTATAGGGATACTATTTAGTGAAGGCTTTCACTACTGCCGCCCAATTTTGTGTTCGTGTGGATTCCAATTGTGTAAGCCACCTTAGTTCTGGTCTTGATAAAGTTGATATGAATCCCTGCCTCATTTGATTGTCAACAATTTCATGATACTGAGGAATACATCCAAACGAGCATTGGGATCCCTTGACCCATCAAATCTGTCAGTTTGACACTTGAACTTTTTAGGGATTCTTACCCTAGAAAAGTGTGAGGGTAGCGGCCAAAGAAGAATGGATTATGCATCCCCGTCCTCTCTCTTCTCTCTCTCTTCACCTTTATATGAGGGGGAGGGGTTCAAGTTGTGTGTGCTTTGCTTGTGGGCCCCGTACCATCGTATTGCCACTTGGAGATACATGGAGGCTTATTTCGTAAGAGCGTAAAGTCATCATTTGAGATGGGGGTTTGATGATGGTCCAATTTGGGAATCAGGATCATGCAAAAGGGGTTTGGAGTCACCACCTAGGTCATGGGCCTAGGACCCAAGGGTGGGCATGATTCCTAAGAAAAGGGCCCAAAATTTGGTCTGGTCCAGAGATTTAAGGTAAATGTCAGGTTACAAAGTTGGGAAGGTGTTAAGCACCCAATCTGCCCAGTTCAACCGATCTTCTTGCTAGATGCTTGAGAACAGCCATTTTCCATAATTATTACTATTCCACATGTATGGCTAAGTTATCACACATATATACATTAATTGAATTCAAACTATTATATACACTAAAACAAGGCTTATTAGATATCTACATTATGCTTAAATGAGGAGAGAGATTATACCTAAATTTGACCCCTGTTTTGGGTCAAGAGGGGTGGGTCCCTGATTGGTATCAGCTCAAATTGTCTTTCGTGTTCTCCCAGCTCAAGGGAAGATGGTCTTAACCTCCAACTTCTTTTCTTGAGAGATGTTGATTGTGATGGTATCTAGACAGAGTTTTGATTAGGAACGGTCGCTTTTGGATTTGGATTTGGATTCGGATAGAGCTTCGGCTAAGGAAGGCTATTTTTGGCTTTAGATTCAGACAGAGCTTGGCTAGGGAAGGCAATTTTTGGGCTTGGGATGAGGTGGCACTCCGACAGAGCTTCCACTAGGGATAGGCTAAGGGAGGGCTTGGCTGAGGTGGCACTTCAGCAAAGCATCCGCTAGGAATGGCTATTTCCAAAAATATTCCAGGGACACTCAGACAGGGGTTCGGCTAAGAAAGGCTAATTCTGAAAAGAAATGGGCTAACCTAAAAATGGATTGAAGAACTCCAAAGTCTCGAAAAACACTTTGAAGATCTGAACAGAGTTTCAGATCTCAACAAAGATCTCTTTGTAGACCCGAAGAACCCCAAAAGGGGGGTTTTTTATCTCAAGAATGCTAAAAAATGCTTAAGAACACTCAAGAAAACTCAAGGGAGGTGGCTCAAGAATATACTATTTTTGGCTAAAAATAGGATCTAACTAAGAATTTGGATTGAGGATCTTCAAGATCCCAAAGAACACTTTGAAGATCCGAATGAGTTTTAGGATCTTGATGAAGATCTTTCCGAAGATCAGAAGAAAATCAAGAGGGGGGAGGGGAGGAAAATTTCACTCTGAAAGGGGATTCTGGTGTGTTGGTATGTTTTTTTCTAAGGGAGCGGGGGGTATTTATAGTTTTTTCCAGCCAAATAAGAGACGGGGAATCCCTTTATCCAGTGGACGAAAAGGGGGGCTCTTGCCTAAAGTGAAGAGATAGGATTTTTGTCCAATGGGTAAAGGGGGGTTGAAGGAAAAAATGGGTGGGGAGGGCTTCTGTATAGTGGGTAAAAGAGGGTTTTCAAAAACAAGGGAGAGAGAAATTTTAGCTAGAAAAAGGTGATTTTCTGAAAAACGGGAGGAGAGAGAAACTTTAGCCGAGAAAAGGTGATTTTCAAAAAAGCGGGAGGAGAGAGAAACTTTAGCCAAAAAGGTAATTTTTAAAAAAGGGGGAGGAGAGAGAAGGTTTAGCCAAAAAAAGCTGATTTTTGAAAAAATGAGAGGAGAGAGAAGTTTAGCCAGAAAAAAGTGAGTTTCAAAGAAATGGGAGGAGAGAGAAAATTTAGTAAAAAAATGTGATTTTTAAAAAAGCAGAAAGGGAGAGAAGGTTTAGCCGAAAAAGGCAGTTTTCAGAAAGCGAGAGGAGAGAAGGTTTAGCCGAAAAAGGTAATTTTTGAAAAAGTGGGAGGAGAGAGAATGTTTAGCCCGAAAAGGCAATTTTCAGAAAAGAGAGAGGAAAGAGATGGTTTAGCCAAAAAAAGTAGTTTTGGAAAGCGGGAGGAGAGAGAAGGTTTAGCCAAAAAAAGGCAGTTTTCAAAAAAATAGGAGGAGAGAGAAGGTTTAGCTAGAAAAGGCATTTTTCAAAAAAGCGAGAGGAGAGAGAGGGTTTAGCCAAAAAAGATAGTTTTTGGAAAAGCGGGAGGAGAGAGAAAGTTTAGGCAGGTAGTGTGGATGATGTCACGGGTTCGCGAATGCATGGGTGTGTGGGTAACATGCACTGCGGGTGCGTGCACGCGCAGGTGTGTGGGCATTGTGCATTGTGGGTGCGTGCACGCGCGGGTGTGTAGGCAATGTGCATGGTGTGCGGGCCACCTGCGCATGGTGCAGGCACAGTGTGCATGGCCATGCAGGCCAGGTGTGCATGGCATGTAGCATGGGCATGCACAACATGCTGCGGGGGCACGCACGCTTGCGGCGGGGGTGCACGCCATGCAGCAAGGGTGTGCAGAGGTGTGTGCGTGGCTGTGGGGATATGTGCATGGCTGTATGCATGGTTGTGGGGCTGTGTGCATGGTTGTGTGTATGGCATGGCCTTTCTCGAGGGGCCAAATCTGAAAAATATAAGGACTTCCTTGAGAATGATCTAGTCGAAATCTATGGTCATAGCTCATGTCATTAAATCCCTTGAACATTTCTACAAGAACCATAGGGATGATATCACCTCCCTTCTTCAACTGTTTTACTACCTCAATCAGAACAGATGATGCACCATGCCCAGGAGTGCGGAGAACATGACGAGCTATCATGCAAAGTAAATAAGCATTCAGGGATCACTACTGATGGATTCCTCCCATTGCTAGATATTGGATGATGATCTGAGCCACCTTCAGAATGTTGATCTTCCCATACCTGACAAACTACTTTACTTCTTCTTTCCATCCAAAGAAACCCTGAATTTCCTCTAAGCAATCTTTCTACAAAGAGGGTTGAAACAAACTACCTTAGGGTGGAGATAGCATACAAACCCAAAATTCTTCAAGAGTTGGGTAAATCTTTGCTAATCCAAACCGAAATACATGTAGGTCAGCATCCTAGTGTTGAGGCAGCTGTCGCAGTAATTGGTGATGTAGCTTCACACATCCAACTTGGCCAAGAAATGACACATTCATGGATTCTAGCAATCCTAGTGCCCTCATATTTATGTCTAAGGTCCATTTCCTCAACATCTTATCCAACGAGCTCATGAATTTTCCTGAAACCAATACAAACAATAAGATATGATGATTTTTCAAAGCATTACTCATTGGCTAATGATTCAAACAAGCCTTTATTGCTGTTGCATCAAGCTCTTCCTTTTTTCTTTTGACTTTGACTGATCAAGGGTGGAGAATAAACTGGCCATGATAAATTGGTGCCAAGTGGCAATTTTCTTTTAGGGGATAGAATCTGGGATAAGAATGGATGGACTATATGTCAATAATAGATACCTAATGGCCTTGCATGCCAAATGGTGATTCTTGGGGGATAGAATCCTGGGTAAAAAGTGATGGACCAATGGGTGGATGACAGATACCTAATGGCCTTTCATGCCAAATGGCGATTCTTGGGGGACACAAACTATGATGATCTTTTAAGGTTGAGACCGCACTTGCACATGTCAAGTTGCCTACGTATCGTGCGAAAGGAATTAGGTCTTACATAGTTTAGGCCATTCACCCTTTCAGACATAATATTTCTTGAGTTGATCCATGTTAACCAATTCGGGTATTTCTTTGCCATTGTGGTCTATGAGTTTCATAGCTTTGCCTGGTAGAATTTGTTTGATAGTGAATGGGCCGCTCCAATTGGGCCTGAATTTTCCTTTTGGGTCATAAATTGAGGTTTTTTGTTCTTGAAGAACAAGTTCGCCCTCCTCTAAGTGACGGGGCTTTACATTCTTTTTAAAGGCCCTAGCCATTCTCAATTGATATTTCTTCAGATTATCCATAGCTTTCATGCACCTTTCATCGAGAAAGTTGAGCTCATCATGTCTGGACTTCACCCATTCTCCTTTAGGTAGCTGACTATCAAAGAGTACCCTTAAGGACGGTACCAAGATTTCCATGGGTAGAACCGCCTTAACTTCATATACCAAAGAAAAAGGTGTTGCCCCTATCGAAGATCGTATAAAAGCCCGGTATGCCCATAAGGCAAGGGGTAACTTATCAGCCCAATCCTTTTGTGTTTTTGCCATTTTCTACAGAATGAATTTGATATTCTTATTAGCTGCCTCTACTACCCCATTGGTTTGCGGCCTGTAAGTGGTATATTAATGCCTTCTGATACCAAAATTTATGCAAATTTTGTTGGTCTTGCCCCAGAAATGGGATCCCTGATCTGATATCAATTCTTGAGGTACTCCATATCATGCAATGATATTTTCTTAGATGAATTTAACCACTTTAGCAGATGTGAGGACTGCATAGGACTGAGCCTCTACCCACTTGGTGAAATAATCAATGGCTACCAGGATGAACTCGTGGCCATTGGATGCTTTAGGGTTGACTTTTCCAATGATATCGTTGCCCCAAGTGGAGAATGTCCAAGGTGAACTGAGCGAATGCAGCTCGGTTGGTGGGATATGTATGTTGTTAGCAAATATCTGACACTTGTGGCATTTTCTGACAAAGTCCACGCAATCTGTTTCCATTGTGTTCTAGTAATATCCCAACCTGAGGATCTTCTTAGATAACATCTTGGCAGTCATGTGGGGTCCACAAAGACCTTAATGAATTTTTTCTATGATAGTTGTAGCTTGTTCGTCATATACACACAACAACTATATTTCGTCATAGGATCTCTTGTATAACAAATCCTCTTGGAGAATAAACTGGGTGGCATATCTCCTCAGAAACTTCTTCTCTCTGTTAGTTGCTTTAACTGGATACATCCTTTCTCAGATGAAATCCACTATGTGAGTGAACCTAGACCGACCATCCACAGTGAGAGAGTTCACTGTATTTTGATAAATGGGCCTGCTTCTTTGTTCTACCAAGAATAGTTGGACTCTGGCCATAGGGTTGCACTCTACCATAGAAGCCAAGGTTGCCAGGGCATCAGCAAACCTATTATTATCCCTCTGGAAGTATTCGAATGAAATCTTCTCAAAGTGTTCAATCACCTCTTCCAGATGTTCTTGATACAGTTTTAGCTTCTCATCTCTAGTTTTCCACTTTCCCTGTGTCTAACAGATGAAAATGGATGAATCACCGTAAACCTTAATTCTTTTCACCCCAAAAGTTAAAGAAGTTTCGAGCCCAAAGCACAAGCTTCATATTCGGCAATATTGTTAGTACAAAGGAAGTCGAGGCGAAATGATGAAGGAAAATAAAGACCGTCAGGAGTGACAAGTAATATCCCTACGCCACATCCCTTCTGATTGGCCTCTCCATCAAAGAATAAATACCATTCATTAACTGTATCTTCTTCCTCTACCGCTACGATTCCTTCATCAGGAAAGGCATCATCCAAGGACCTTCCATCTTCTGTGGGGTGAGCAGCCAAATGATCAGCTATGACCTGAACCTTGATAGATTTTTGAGTAACATAGGTGATGTCAAACTCTGATAGCAAAAGTATCCAACGGGCCATCCTTCCTATTAAGGCCAGTTTCTCAAAGTGATATTTTATGAGATCCATCTTTGAGATCAAATGCACCGGATAGGAAACCATGTAGTGGCGTAACCTTTTAGTTGCCCAAATCAACATAGCACAAGTTCTTTCCAAAGATGTGTACTGGGTCTCATATTCTAGAAAGTTCTTACTGAGGTACTATATGGCATGCTCTACCCCCTTTTCCGTTTTCTTCTATGCTAGCATAGAGCCCATGGAATATTCTCCCATGGATAGATACAACAGAAGTGGTTCTCCATCCACTGGTGGTGTCAATACTAGTGGATTCATAAGGTACTCCTTGATCTTGTCAAAGGCTTGTTGGCATTGGTCATTCCATTCTATGGGCTGATCCTTCTTTGCAGCTTGAAAATTGGTTCAGAGATTGTAGTCAACTAAGCTATGAATCTGCTAATATATTGAATGTGACCCAGAAATCCTCATATTTGCTTCTCATTTCGAGGCGTTGGCATTTCCTAAATTTCCTTGATCTTGATAGGGTTGAATTCAATGCCTCTTTCACTCACCAAGAAGCCTATAAACTTTTCCACCATTGCCCCAGATACACACTTCTGAGGGTTCAACTTCAGCTAATACTTCTTAGTTCTTTCAAAGAATCGCCTTAGTACGGGAATATGCCCCTGCCAATCTTTAGACTTTACTATCATATTGACCACATAGACTTCCACATCTTTGTCCATCATGTCATGCAATATGGCTATGGCTCCTCTTTGATCGGTTGCCCCGGTGTTCTTCAGTCCAAAAAGCATCACCTTGTAATAATAGGTTACCCATAGAGTGGTGAAGGCTGTTTTCTCGTGATCCTCTAGGTGGATACTTATTTGATTGTATCCCAAGAATCCATCCATGAATGATAATAAAGCATGTCCTGCCATATTATCCACCTATACATCATTGTGAGGTAATGGGAAGTCATCTTTAGGGCTTATATTGTTAAGATCTTGGTAGTCTATTCACATTCATACCTTTCCATCTTTCTTCGGTACTAGTACAATATTAGCCAACCATTGGGGTACTTCATCACTTGTAAGAAACACACATTCCATTGCCTCACAACTTCTTCTCTAGTCTTCTCACTCCATTCTGGCCATATTCTTTGGAGCTTCTATTTTACCAGCTTTGCCTCAGGGTAAGTCAGTACTCAATGCTACACAATGTTGTGGTCAATACCAAGCATATCCTCGAAGACCAAGCAAAGACCTCAGTGAATTCCTTCAAAAGATTACTCATCCATTCTGCTTCTTCGTCATCAAGGGTAGTGCCAATTTTTACCTCTCAAAGGCATTGGTTGGTTCCTAGATTAATAACCCGAGTATCCTCATAGATGGGTTGGGCTTTCTTTGGTTTGCATTGTTTTATTGATTCTTAATATTTATTAAGATCATCATCGAAAAAAGGAGTCAAGTCATACTCGAAATAAGAAATTTCATTCATAAAAGGAGTAACAGAATCATCATACAAGGACTCTGGACGCTTCTCAAGAGGGGAGATTGACATAGAATCATAAACAACAGACTCGACTATAGACTCGATAATTGGCTTGATGTTTTCACTAGGGGTAATCAGGCTGCTTGACTCAAAAACATGAGCAAACTTGAAGTTTAGCCCAATGCTTGTCCAGTTTGGAAGTGGTTCAGTGGCTTGATGGATGAGGAGGTGTGGCAAAGGGCCTTCTTCGCCTTCTGAGAAAGTTGCTGCTATTTCTTTAGTGGCGTCTTGGTTCCTCTAGACAGGTGCCCACTTCTTTATGAATACTAGCTGATCATCTCTGTGCTCTCGAAAGCCAAACTTTTTGAGGGGTGAATATCGATGGAGACTACTCAATCCTTTTCTATGAAGTCTATCTTTTTAAACCTATTGAGGGATGCCGTGGGTCACATCTTTACAACCTTTATGAGCCTTCCCATTGCAATTGGTTCGGGCACAGTACACAAAAACCATCATCCTCTGTGCTCTCCTTTGTTTTGCATACATACTTCTTCCTTTGAAAGGATGGGGCTTGAGCTCATGTAACTCTTGGGCTCTTGGCTCTTGTAGGAGAGAGCAAATGAAGCTTTCAAATTAATGGGAAGCGACAGACTCCAGGTGACCCTTATCTTCTTCTCCCATTCTCTCTTTATAAGAACTCGAGGACCAGGTGCCTCCTTCGATTAGATCAATATTGTAGGATTACTAGAGGAAGACCCAGTCTCAATCAGTGCAATTTCTGCTATCCCAATGATGCAACTGTCTTAGTTACCTTGTTTAATTAGCATTTTCTGTTGTTCCACTTTAAGTCCTAGTTGCATCTTGGCGGCGGTTTCATTAATCCACGGCTCTACATTTCCACAAAAGGAAAAATTCTCTCCTTCTTTCACTAAATATCCATTGAGAGTAGGGTAGTAAGTGACAGAGATCTTCCTAGTCATCCTCAGCACTTTCTGCCCTTTGATAGTTGGAGGAGTGTACCCGAGACCATTCTTCCCTTTGTTCATTGCCAAACTAGGCTGCTTTGGAACTCCTTACTGATATTTCCCTAGCCCCATGTTAGAAAGTACTGTATATTCTTCATCATCTGATTCACTGGCAGACTCCAGATGGCTTCATAGTTGGCTGGGATTTTCTCCACTGGAGCTTCTTTGGCAATGGTTGTGCAAGTGGTGTCTAATTCAAAATCACTTAGTTGCACCTCCTGGTCTTGTTCTTCCCTATTTTCAATTTTGGCCAAACTGTTAACCACTTCAAGATCTTTGGCCACTAAGACCATCTTCCCCTTATGAATGAACTTCATTTTTTGATGGAGACTAGAGGACACTAGCTTCGCAGGATGCAACCAAGGCCTTCCCAAGAGCATTTTAAAAGCTATCGGTATATTAATGACTTGGAAATCAACATCAAACTTCATTGGGCCAATCTTTACAGCAACGGTAATGATGCCAAGGATCTTCCTCTTGATATTATCGTATGCCCTTATGGTTTGGGTGGTTGGCCTCTTTTCTTCTAAGTTGATGCTAATACCCTTTGTTGATCTCAATGGTAGTACATTCAAAGCGGACCCATTGTCAACAAGAACCTAGGGAACTACTTTGTCAAGGCATTCAACTGTAATGTGGAGAACCACATTGTGTTAGGTTTCCCTAGGAAGCTCAAAATTTGAGAAGACCAGGGACTACACTACATATGTTGCTCCTACTATATGTGCGAGGTGTGTCGGATTTATCTTGATCGGCACTTGCACATTAGAGAGAGATCTCAAGACTGCTTCACGGTGCAAAGGGGATGCCATCAACAATCCCCAAATGGAGATATTTTCCTGGGATTTCTTGAGTTGAGCCAAGATTGGATTCTCTGGCTCTTTCTTTATACTATTAGTTTCGGCTTCATTAGCCCTTGGCTACTCTACTGCTAGAGCTTGCCCTTGTAGTCTTTCCCACTTCTAGTTTCCATCACGTTCATTGTTTTTTTCACAATATCTCGGTGGGATAACTATCTTCATCATCATTGTAGGTTAGGGTGATTATGCCCACCATAGAATCATCTTCTTCTAATTCTCCTTCCTTGCTTGGGGTGGGAAGTTAAGGATCTCCACAAATATCCACCGCCCTGGCTCATAGCTTATTGACTGCATTGGAAAGCTATTGGAATGCAACATCTACCACCTTTACGATTGTATCATCTGGTCCTATTTCCTGCAGATCATCCAACTGCTCCCAGTAGTAAAGATCGCTGATGGTTACTTCTCCTAACATTTTGTCAATTTCTTCTACCCTTTCTTGCATTCTCAATGTGTTGGAATATACTTCACATAGTTTTTCTTCCAACTCAAATGTGGAGTAGTGTTCATCCATATAAACTTGCATCGGCTCTCCAGAATCCTCCTCATTCTCTGAATCTGATGCAGAATCATCTCCCTCCATGCATAGGGAAGGGTAAATGCCACTTGTTGGATCAACTACTGGTCATCATTGCCAATGGCGTAGACTGAGAAACATGTTAGATGTTCTGGTGAGTAATATTCTGACTCATCATCATAATCATTGTACTAAGGCCCTTGGTAGTCATCCCAGTCTGGATACCCATCATCCTCTCAAGAATCAGAGTCATCTCCATCCTTCTCATCTTCATTTTCATCCTCATCATCATCATCATCATCACCATCCTCTTCTTTGTTGATTTCACTCCCACTTGACATCAAATTCCTCAGGGCCATCAAACTCTTCGGCATCTAAATGCTTGTAGTATTCTAGCGTATGGATCGAAAGATTTCCATAGGGTTGGTCCTATCATTACTGGCTCGAAGTTGGACCAGTCCTGACTCATCATCCTCTATGTCACTCCCTGTGTGGATTAAGGAAGTGTATTCTTTGATTTGCTCCCCTATAGCCAATGTGGTTACTATTGTGAGAAGATCAATTGTAATCTCTTCAATTACCTCTGGATTGTCTTCTGAAGTTAGAGAAGTGGGATCACTCTCCTGTTCTTCCCCTAATGCATTTACTGACCCTGTTGATGAAGTCATCTTTGGAGAATCTGGTAGTGCAAGCATATCATTCCAATCGTACCCGTTCGTCCATCCTTCTTTTGGGTTACACACCGAACCTTGAGAATGGGATTGGTATGAGGGTGATGAGGGATATAAAGTGGGATGGTATGAAGATGATGTAATGTGAGAGATAGGATATGAAGATTGGGGGTGATAGGATGAAGAGGTTCCTCCACTTTGATGGTGGGGAAAAGGTTGATGATATGGCAGAGGCTGATAATATGGCGGAGGTTGATAAGGTGGCAAAGACTTATAATGTGGTACGGTGGATTCTTCTGATGAGGAGGGATAGACAGGGGGCACCCAATCTTCTGACTCTTCCTTTGATGATTCTCTTCTTCTGGGGGTTCTTATGATTCCAGCCCTTTGACTTATGAATCTTCTGTAAGCACGGGCATTCATATGATTCTTCCGAGCTCTAGGTACAATGAGTTGAGTGGGGTCACTCCCCATAGTTTCTTCATCCAAATTGTTCACATGATCAGGGAGTGGGTTAGTACTGACATTGGGAGGCTGCTTGATCTTGAGCTCCATGGTTCCATTGTCTACCAAGTCCTGAATTGCATGCTATAAACCTGAACATCTTTCAGTATTGTGTCCCTTCTGAGTGTGGTAGGCACAATACTCATGATCCCTATACCAAGCTGGAGAAGGGTTGCTGATCACTCTTGGAGCCATTGTCCCTACCAATCCTTACTTCTTTAACTTCATATGTGGCCATTACGAGCATTCCTAGATCAAAAAACTGCCTTCTAGGGCGAGGAGCCTTTTGGGCGGGTGCATCGGCTTATATTATGAAGGGCTGTGAAGAAGTGGCTGGTGAGACTGACTGTTGAACTGCACTTACCATATTAGTTTCCAGACCCTTTCCCCGTCCGACTCGAGTGTTCTTGCTTTCATCTTGGGAGGATCCTTGATATTCGGCCTCTCTCAGAATTCTATTCTCCACTCTTGTATCGGTGGCTATCAAGGCATCAAAATTTTGCAAATATTGATAGTAAAGAACATCATAATAGGGCTTTGGCAAGTTCTCTATTAACATCTCTACCTGCTCTGCTTCTAAAGCCTATCTGCCATCTTGGCAGCCATGTCTCTGAATCTCATCAAGAAGGTAGAGAATCCTTCTTTAGGCTGCTGCCATAATGTCTGAAGCTCCCAACATTTCACATCCACCTCTATATTGTAGGAGTATTGTTTGGTGAAGGCCTTTACTACCATTGCCTAATTTTGAGTTTGTGATGACTCCAACTATGTGAGCCACCTCAGTGTTGGTCCAGATAGGGTTAACATGAAGGCTTGCCCCATCTAGTTATCTGCAAGTTACCACGACTAGGCGATGCTGAGGAAGACCTTGAGATGAGCCTTGGGGTTTCCTGACCCATCAAATCTATCAGTCTACCATTTAAATTTTTCTGGAATTCTTACTTCAGAGAAGAAACTCATTTCCTCAAAATCCACTACTTGGCCTTCTGAGCTTCCTTTCTTTCTCAGTCTCTGAAGGCTCAAAGTAGACATGTGCTACAAATTTCTCTTCCTCATCTTCGATCACTACCATAGGAGGAGGGACCCTGGAATAGACCCCTTATTAACCATTCAGCTGGGTAGGTGAAGATCCTCTCTGACCGGTTGGCCGGACATACTCTGGTTCCCCTGAGTCGACTCAGGAAGAATTTCCATGATGACCTGTAGCTCCATTTTGGTCTACATCTCCTGTTGCTAGTGTCGGCTCATTCCTAGGATCAGCTCTGAGAGGGTTCTGAATTGTATGCAATATCTGAGCTATCCCTCTTTTGACTTCAACCATCTTTATCTGCAAGGTCTCCATGGGACGGACCCAGGCCTGTTCGAGTGTTTCCATATTGGTTGGATCCCTACTTACTGGGATGTAATCACCTGGTAGTAGACAACCTCAAAGAAATGAGATGTGATTTTGGATTTAGGCGAGCCAACCGATTACCCTAGGTCAGCCAAAGGGACCGCGGTGAATACTTGAGATGTGAAATTATGCCTGAACCAAAAGTGGTTCATTTTAGGATTCTTAAATTCCCACCCTCTTGTTCATGCATTCATCAAATTAATAACTAATGATTTATCTAAAGTCAGTCCGCTAAATGGTAGGGGGTGGATAGGGTTTGATGCCCTTGGTCCACCCAATGTCATAAGCGGGAAGTTCATACAAATGGCTTGTTGAGAATATTCCCATAAGACATTCCATATAATAAAGTCATGCTCTCCTTACTCTTTTTCCCACTAGGTGTCCTTCCTCCTGATTTTCTCAAGACTTCTCGTGACTTGACGTGACACTGATGGGATTACCCTTGAGTCACGTATCTGGACATTCTTCATAAGGAGGAGGGACACCTTTTATCCAAAACCCACTTAGGAAAGCAATTCTTTTTTATGGGAATATAGTGTAGGAACATTCCTTTTCAAGACTGCAAACAAGTTCTACAGTAAGCTTATGGCACTCCTAGCTTCTTCATCTATTTTCTACATGACGTGAGCATCCAGTGGATGCAATAGGACCGACAAGGCTTCCTTGACAGGATCCATATATGCAAGGTACGTGATCCTTTTGATATACCTATAGGTACGAGATTAAGGGGGTGACTTCTTTGCCCATTACTCGTGACTACACATGAGGTTAAGCAATTGGCCATGGGGCAGTGGAACCGTGAGTGATTGTGTGCAAAAGTGTAATGTAGGGTAACCATCATTCGATCTCAGCCGTAAAGTGCTCGGACCTCCCTAAGGGTGCTGGTACAAATACAAACCTCCTCACCGTTTGATGATGCATTCGATCTCAGAATGCTATAAAGGGCACGGACCTCCCCGAGGGTGCTAGCACAAATACAACATCCTCGCCGTTTGATGATACCTTCCACTCTTATACAGGAAGCGGGTATCATTTGCTCTCAGAGTACTCTCCATGACATGCATTGACCACCCCGAGGGTGCGGGTATGACAGGGAGTCCCTCGCCAAATGATTTCACTTCGAGCACGATGCATGATGCGGTTAGTGAATACAATTACAAACATAGGGTTAGCCAAACACGTTTTCAAACAAATATGGTGGAAAATGTTCTTGCATTTAAAGGTAGCATCTAGTATTGAAAGCTTGACATTTGTCCCTAGTGGAGTCACCACTGTGAGGGTTACGGTCGGAGAAGAGTGGACTATGCATCCCCATCCTCACTCCTCTCTCTCTCTTCACCTTCATGTGAGGGGGAGGCTTCTAGTCGTGTGTGCTTCGCTTACAGACCCCACACTGCCGTATCACCTCTTGGAGATACATGGAGACCTATTTTGTAAGAGTATAAAATTCATCATTTGAGACAGGGGTTTTGATGATGGTCCAATTCGAGAATCGAGATCATACAAATGGGGTTTGGAGTCGCCACCTAGGGTTATAGGCCTAGGACCCGGGGGTGGGCCTGATTCCTAAGAAAAGGGCCCAAAATTTGGTCTGGTCCAGAGATTTAGGGTAAATGTCAGGTTACAGAGTTAGGAAGGTGTTAAGCACCCAATCTGCCTAGTTCAACCGGTCTTCTTGCTAGATGCTTGAGAATGACATTTTCCATAATTATTATTATTCCATATGTATGGCTAAGTTATCACATATATATACATTAATTGAATTCAAACTATTATAGACACTGAAACAAGGCTTATTAGATATCTACATTATGTTTAAATGAGGAAAGAGATTATACCTGAATTTGACCCTTGTTTTGGGTCAAGAGGGATGGGCCCCTGATTGGTACCAACTCGGACTGTCTTTCATGTTCTGCCAGCTTAGGGGAAGATGGTCTTGACCTCCAACTTCCTTTCTAGAGAGATGTTGATTGTGATGGTACTTAGACAGAGTTCCGGCTAGGAACAGTCGCTTTCAGATTTGGATAGAGCTTTGGCTAGGGAAGGCTATTTTCAACTTTGGATTTGGACAGAGCTTTTGCTAGGGAAGGCTATTTTCTGCCTTGGGATGAGGTGGCATTCTGGCATAGCTTCCACTAGGGATAGGCTGAGGGAGGGCTAGGTTGAGGTGGCACTTCGACAGAGCTTTCGTTGGGAATGGCTATTTCCAAAAATACTCCAGGGACACTCGGACAAGGGTTCAACTAGGAAAGACTATTTTTGAAAAGAAATGGGCCGACCTAAAAATGGATTAAAGAACTCCAAAGTCCCAAAGAACACTTTGAAGATCCAAATAAAGTTTTAGATCTTAACAAAGATCTCTTCGTAGACCCGAAGGACCTCAAAAGAGGGGTTTCTAGCTCAAAAATACTTAAGAACAATCAAGGGAGGTGGCTCAAGAACATATTATTTTTGGCTAAAAATTGGATCTAACTAAACATTTTGATTGAAGATCTTTAAGATCCCGAAGAACACTTCAAAGATCCGAATGTGTTTTCGGATCTTGACGAAGATCGCTCTGAAGATCAGAAGAAAATCAAGAGGGGGGAGGGGAGGAAAATTTCACTCTAAAAGGGGATTCTGGTGTGTTGGTGTATTTTTTTCTAAGGGAGGGGGTAGTTTCTTCCAGCCAAATAAGAGAGGGGGAATCCTTTTAGCCAGTGGACGAAAAGGGGGGCTCTTGCCTAAAGTGAAGAGATAGGATTTTTGTCCAATGGGTAAAGGGGGGTTGAAGGAAAAAATGAGTGGGGAGGGCTTTTGTCTTGTGGGTAAAAGGGGGTTTTCAAAAAAAATGAGAGAAATTTTAGCTAAAAAAAGGTGATTTTTCAAAAATAGGAGGAGAGAGAAACTTTAGCCAAAAAAAGGTGATTTGTGAAAAAGTGGGAGGAGAGAGATGGTTTAGCCGAAAAAGGTAATTTTTAGAAAAGGGGGAGGAGAGAGAAGGTTTAGCCAAAAAAAGGTGATTTTTGGAAAAGCGAGAGGAGAGAGAAAGTTTAGCCAGAAAAAGGTGAATTTCAAAAAAATGGGAGGAGAGAAAAACTTTAGCTGAGAAAAGGTGATTTTTAGAAAAGCAGGAGGAGAGAGAAGGTTTAGCCAGAAAAGGAAGTTTTTAGAAAAGCGGGAGGAGAGAGAAGGTTTAGCCAGAAAAGATAGTTTTTAGAAAATTGGAAGAGAGAAGGTTTAGCCAGAAAAGGTAGTTTTTAGAAAAGCAGAAGGAGAGAAAAGGTTTAGCCAAAAAAGGCAGTTTTCAAAAAAGTGGGAGGAGAGAGAAAGTTTAGCCGAAAAAAGCAGTTTTCAAAAAAGTGGGAGGAGAGAGGGTTTAGCCAAAAAAGGTAGTTTTCAGAAAAGCAAGAGGAAAGAGAAAGTTTAGGCAGGTAGTGCGGGTGATGTCACAAGTACGTGAATGCATGGGTGTGTGGGCAATATGCATAGCGGGTGCGTGCACATGCGGGTGTGCTGGCAATGTGCATGGTGTGCAGGCCACCTGCGCATGGTGCAGGCACAGTGTGCACGGCCAAGCAGGCAAGGTGTGCACATCATGCAGCAGGGGCATGCATAGCATGCAGTAGGGGTGCTCACCCGTGTGGCGGGGGCTCACAGCATGCGGCAGGGGAGTGCGTGGCTGTGTGGATGGTTGTGTGTATGGCTGTGGGACTGTGTGCATGGCAGCGAGCACGCGTGCGGGCTGGCCTATTGGCCAGAGCACGCAGTGTGCACGCAAAAATGGGTTTTTCCAATGATGATTACGGGAGATCCGTCGGTCCGATTTTGGACTATCATATATCGTCGAAATCATATTTTTAAGCACTATTCATCTGTATAGTCATCTTGACTAGATTCCTTCATATATGAAGAGCCAAAATTGGACCCCTTCTTTCCCACATGGAGATTTCAAGGGTTTTGGGTAGGGGAATGTTTCCATCAGCACCTCTGTTGGTTGGAAGTCAGAAGTCCCATCCAAGATCCAAATTTCATCATAGCCAAAGGTGGGTGACAAAATTGGGTGTCTACAAAAAGAAATTCATCTCATCAGAATCTACTGTTTGACTCTCTTGACTTTTTCTTGCTCGGATCATGTCCTCAAGCTTCTCCAATTGGTCTCTCATTTTCCTTCCCCTCTCTGTCTCTGGAGGCTCCTTTTGAACATGTGCCACAAATTCTTCTTCTTCATCATTAAATATAGCCGAAGGGGGATCCATGGAGGAAGTCCCTTGATGACCTATAGGCCTAGTTGGTTCTGGCTCTGCTGGAGGAGTTGTGTCAGGCTTGAGATCAGTCCAGGGTAGGTTCCGTAACAAGTGCAACACTTGAGCTAATCCATTTTTGACTTCAGCAACTTCAACTTGCAATGTCTCTAGGGTGGACCCACGCTTGTTTCGATGTTTCCATGTTGGGTGGATCCATGTGAATGGGGTTGTAATCACTTGGTGGTAGAAAATCTCAGAGAGACAATGGAGGCGATAGTAGACTTAAGTGAGTCAACTGTTTACCCTGACGTGTCCAAATGAAATGCAGAGAATACTTGAGGTGTGGAATTGTGCCTGAACCCGCTGTTTATATATTCACCAGATTAACAAACAATGATCCATCAAAAGTTAGTTCGCTTAATGATAGGGGGTGGATAGGATTGGATGCCACTGGTCCACCCATTGCCATAAGCGGGAGACTCATACAAATGGCTTGTCAAGAATATTCCTATAAAACATTCCATGTAATAAAGTCATGCTTTCCTTGCTCTTTTTCCCACTAGGTGTCCTTCCTCCTGATTTTCTCGGGACTTCTCAGGACTTGACGTGACTCTAACGGGATTTCCCCTGAGTCACATATTTCGTCTTTTTCCTTAAGGAGGAGGGACACCTTCTATCCGAAACCCACTTAGGAAAGCAATTCTTTACAATGGGAATATAATATAGGAACATTCCTTTTCAAGACTGCAAACAAGTTCTACAAGTAGATTGTGGCACTCCTAGCTTCTCCATCTGTTTTCTACATGATGTGAGCATGTGGTGGATGCAATAGGACTGACAAGGCTTCCTTGACAGTATCTATATACACATGTTGCATGATCCTTTTGATATACCCATAGGTACGAGATTAAGGGGGTGGCTTCCTTGCCCATTTCCCGTGACTACACACGAGGTTAAGAAATTGGCTATGGGGTGGTGGAACCGTGACTGATTGTATTCAAAAGTGTAATGTAGGGTAACCATCATTTGATTTTAGAATGCTATAAAGTACACAAACCTCCCTGAGAGTGCTAGCACAATTAAGGACATCCTCGCCATTTGATAACGCATTCGATCTCAGAATATCATAAAGTGCGCGTATCTCCTCGAGGGTGCTAGCATAAATACAACATCCTCGCCGTTTGATGATACCTTCCATTCTTGTATAGGAGGCGGGTATCATTTTCTCTTAGAGCACTTAGTATGTCATACACTGAGCTCCTTGAGGGTGCGTGCATGATAGGGAATACCCTCGCCAAATGATTTCACTTCGAGCACGATGCATGATGCGGTTAGTGAATACAATTACAAACATGGGTTAGCCAAGCATGTTTTCAAACAAATGTGGTGGAAAATTTTCTTGCATTTAAAGGTAGCATCTAGTATCGGAAGCTTGACATTTATCCCTAGTGGAGTCACCACTGTGAGGGTAGCAGCCGGAGATTGACTGATGTCTCTTCTCCCTTGGGGTGAAAAGGACTTGCATCCCATCCTCTCTCCTCTCTCTTTCTCTTTCATGTGAGGGGAGGGGTTTATCTCATGTGTTCTTTGCTTACGGGCCCCACACTGCCGTATTGCCACTCGGAGATACGTGGAGGCTTATTTCATAAGAGTGTAAAATTTGTCATTTGAGATGGGGTTTGATGATGGTCCAATACGGGGATCAGGATCATACAAAAGGGGGTTTGGAGTCACCACCTAGGATTATGGGCCTAGGACCCGGGGGTGGGCCAAATTCTAGAGAAAATGGCCTGATAATTGGTCTGGTTCAAAGATCTAGGGTAAGTATCAGGTTCCAGAGTTGGGAAGGTGTTAGGCACCCAATCTGTCGGGTTCAACCGATCTTTCTACTTGAGGCTTAAGAATGGACATTTTTCACAATTATTACTATTCCACATGCATGGCTAAGTTGTCACACATATATACGTTGACTGAATTTAAACTACTATGTACATTAAAACAAGGTCTATTAGATATCTACATTATGCTTAAACGAGGAGAGAGATTATACCTGAATTTGACCACTATTTCGGGTCAAGAGGTGTGGGTCCCTGATTAGTACCAACTTGGACTGTCTTTCATGTTCTCCTGGCTCAGGGGAAGATGGTCTTGACCTCCAACTTCCTTTCTTGAGAGATGCTGATTGTGATGATATTTGGACAGGGTTCTGGCTAGAAACGGTTACTTTTGGATTGGGATTCGGACGGAACTTAGGCTAGGGAGGGCTATTTCTGGATTTGGATTCGGACAGAGCTTCGGCTAGTGAAGGCTATTTCTGGGCTTAGGATGAGGTGGCACTCCGATAGAGCTTCAGCTAGGGATAGGCTAGGGAGGGCTTAGACTGAGGTGGCACTTCGGCAGAGCTTCTGCTAGGGATAAGATAGGGGGCTAGGCTGAGGTGGCACTCTGGCAAAGCTTCCACTACGGATAGGCTAGGAGAGGGCTAGGCTGAGGTGGCACTTTGGCAGAGCTTCCGTTTGGAATGGCTATTTTTGGAAAGATTCCAGGGGCACTGCGACAAGGCTTCTGCTAGGAACTGCTATTTTTGGAAAGAAATGGATTGAAGACCCACAAAGCCTTGAAGAACACTTTGAAGATCCGAACAGAGTTTCGGATCTTGACAAAGATCGCTTCGTAGACCCGAAGAACCTCAAGGGGGAGGGATTTTTTATTTCTGGTAAAACTCAAGAACACTCAAAGGAGGGGGTTGAAGAACATACTACTTTTGGTAAAAACTGGATTGAACTAAGGACTTGGATTGACGATCTCTAAAGTCCCAAAGAACACTTCGAAGATCAGAACTAGATTTCAGATCTTGACAAAAATTGCTCCAAAGAGCTGAAGAAAATTAAGAGGGGGAGGGGAGGAAAGTTTCACTATAATGGAGTGAGGTGGGATTTTGGTGTGTAAAATCCAAAGGATGGGGTATTTATAAGTTTTTTCAGCCAATGGGAAAGAGGGAACAGCTATATCTAATGGACGAAAGAAGGGTTCTTGCCTAAAGTGAGGGGATAGAGCTTTTATACACTGGGTAAAAGAGGTCCTCAGACCAAAATATGTGGGGGGGGGGTTTGTCCAATGGGTAAAAGAGGGGTTTTTGGGAGAGATAATTCTTAGCAAAAAAGGGATTTTTTGGGCTTAAGTGGGTGAAGAGGGAATTTCTTCACCCATTGGGTCAGGGGAACACCAATCCCAGCCTTTGACGGCAGCACGCAGGACTAGGCCGAAGTGCATGAGGTATGGTCAATATAAGAGGGTAGGCAATGCAGGCGCATGTGCGTGTACGGTGCATGATGCACGAGTAATGGCATATGGGTGTGTGATGCATGACGTAGCACCATGGTATGGGTAGCAGCTAGTGAAGGGAGCACGAGCACGGGCAGCAAACATAGAAATGCATGGGCCGCAAGCATAGGCATGCATGGATAGTAGCCAGCACATGCATGTGTACGAGTTGGCCTACTGGCCAGCACACAAGCAGCAGGGCATGGACGTTAGCATGTGCCCATGGGGGCACAGGCTTGTGCCCGTGAGGGTATGGGCTTGTGCTCATGGGGGCACAGGCTTGTGCCGGTGAGGGTATGGGCTTGTGCTCATGGAGGCACAGGCTTATGCCTGCGGGGGCGCAAGCGTGTAGGTAAGGGTGCAGGTCTGTGGGAAGGGGAGCAAGCCTGCTGGGCATAGTGGTGCAGGCTTGGCTGGGGTGCATGCTAGGGTGTAGGCTGGACTAGGGCTGTATGGCTTTGGGTGAGCAGCATGCGCTGTAGCCCATGGGCAGCAGGCATGGGTAGCAAGCACGTGTAATGGTTTTTCTGGTGATGATTACAGGAGATTCATCGGTTCGATTTTGGGGTGCCATATATTGTCATAATCGTATTCTTGAGCACTATCAATCTGTATGGTCATATTGACTGGATTCTTTCGTATATAAAAAGTCAAAATTGGACCCTCTTCTCTCCTGGCTAAGGGTTTCCAGGGTTTCAGGTTTGGGAGTGTTTCCGGGTGATCTAGGTAGGTAGGGGATGAGTTTTAGGGTGTTTGGGGTAGGTAGGGTATTTTTCCAGTTTCAAGCGGGACCGTTTGCATGCACGACATACATGTGGGAGAGTGTAATTTTTTGGGAATGGTCACAGGAGATCTGCTGGTCTGATTTTGACATTTCATATATTGTCAGAATTGTATTTCCAAGCACTATACATCTGTGCAGTCATCTTAACCAAATTCCTTCATATATAAAAAGTCAAAACTAGACCGTCTTCTCTCCCACGTAGTGGTTTCCAGGAATTTAGGTAGGAGAAAGTTTCCATCATCATCTCTATTGATCGAAAGCCGGAAGTCTCTTCTAAGATTCACATTTCAACATAGTGGAGGAGAGGAGGGTGATAAAATTGGGTGTCTATAGTATCACGAATGGTTGTGGAGAGGTGATGGGTGACACTGACTATTGGACCGCACCTATCACATTGGTCTCAAGACCCTTTCCTCGTCCAACTCTAGTGTTCTTTCCTATATCTTAGGAGGATCCTTGATATTGAGCATCTCATAGGATTCGATTTTCCACACATGCCCTAGTGGCTATCAAGGCATCAAAAGTTTGCAGATGTTTGTAGTAAAGAACATCCTAATAAGGCTTTGACAAGTTTTCAATCAACATTTCTACTTGCTCTACTTTTGAAGGCCGATCTGCCATCTTGGTGGCCTTATCCCTAAACCTTATCAAGAAGGCAGTGAATTCTTCTCTAGGCTGTTGTCTCAACGTCTGAAGCTCCCAATGATTCAAATCCACTTCGGTGTTGTATGAGTATTGCTTGGTGAAGGCCTTTGCCACTGTTATCTAATTTTGGGTTTGGAAAGACTCCAATTGGATGAGCCACCTTAGTGCTGGTCCTGGTAGGGTTAACATCAAAGCTTGTTCCATCTGGTTGTCCACGAGTTGCCATAACTTGGTGATGCTAAGGAAGACTTTGAGATAAGCCTTAAGGTCCCCTGACCCATCGAATCTTTCGGTCTGCCATTTGAACTTCTCGGGAATCCTTGCTCCAAAAAAGAAACTCATTTCGTCAGAATCCACTGTTTGGCTTTCCAAACTCTTTCCTGTTCAGAGCATACTTTCCAATTTCTCCAATTGCTCTTTAGCTTTTCTTTCTCTCTCCATCTTTGGAGGTTCCATTTGGATGTGTGCCATAAACTCCTCTTCCTCATCTTCAATCACTACCCTGGGAGGAGGGACCATGGAATAGGCTCCCTGTTCACCATTTGGATGGGTAGGTGAAGCTCCTCTCTGACTGGTTGGCTTGACATTCTCTAGTTCTCCTAAGTCAACTTAGGAAGAATTCCCATGATGACCCGTAGGTCCATTCTGATCCAACTTTCCTGTAGCTTGTGTTGGTTTAGCCTTGGGAGGGTTTTGAAGTGCATGTAGTATCTGAGCTATGACTCTCTTGACCTCGGCCATCTCTATTTGTGATATCTCTATGGGGTGGACCCATGATTGCTCGGGTAATATAAGGTCATGTGGATCCATGTGAATTGGGTCGTAATCACTTGGCAGTAGACGACACAATGGAGGTGACACTGGACTTAATCGAGTCAACTGGTTAACCTGATGTGTCCAAATGGACCGCAGAGAATACTTAAGGTGTGGAATTGTGCCTGAACCAAAAGTGGCTTATTTTAGGATTCTTATATTCCCAACCCCTTATTCATTCATCCACTAGATTAACAACCAACAATCCATCCAAAGTTAGTCTACTTAATGATAGGGAGTGGGTAAGTGTCTATGCCCCTAGTCCACTCAATGTCATAAGCAGAAATTTCATACAAATGGCTTGACCAGAATATTCCTATTAATATATTCTTTACTAATAAAGTCATGCTTTTCTTAATCTTACCCCACTAGGTGACCTTCCTCCTAGTTTCCTCGGGTCTTTTAGATAATTCGGCATTTTGCAGGACTTTGACAGAAATCATCCTGGATCGCATATGCCAAATCATCCACATTTCATTTCTAAGGAGGAAGGAAACCTTTTATTCGAAACCCACTTAGGAGAGCATTTCTTTATGACTAGAATGTATTATAGGGAAATTCCTTTTCAAGACCGCAAACAAATTCTACAGATCAGCTTGTGGCGTTCCTAGCATTCTCCATCTATTTTCTACATGATGCAAGTATGTAGTGGATGTAATAGGACCGACAAGGCTTCCTTCATAGTATCTATATACATAAGGAATGTGATCCTTTTGATATACCCATAGGTACGAGATCAAGGGGGTGACTTCCTTGCCCATTACTCGTGACTACACATGAGGTTAAGCAGCTAGCCACGGGGTGGTGCAACCGTGAGTGGTTGTGTGCAAAAGTGTAATATGGGAGTATCATTATTTGATATCAGAACGTCATAAAATGGATGGACCTCCCCAAGGGTGCTAGAACAATTATGAACATCCTCGCCATTTAACAATACCCCTTGTATAGGAAGCGGCTACTATTTGCTCTTAGAGTACTCTCCATGACATGCACTGACCTCCCTAAGGGTGCGAGCATGATAGAGAGTCCCACGGCAAATGATTTCACTTCAAGCACGATGCATAAGGCGGTTAGCGAGTATAAATACAAACATAGGGTTAGCCAAACATGTTTTCAAACAAATGTGGTGAAAAATGTTCTTGCATTTAATGGCAGCATATAGTGTTGGAAGCTTGACATTTATCCCCAGTGGAGTCGCCACTATGAGGGTAGCGGCCCTGCACCGTACCATCGTATCATCGCTCGAAGACACGTGGAGGCCTATTTCACAAGAGTGTAAAGTTCGTCATTTGAGACGGGGATTTGATGATGGTCCAATATGGGGATCGGGATCATGCAAAAGGGTTGGAGTCACCACCTAGGATTATGGGCCTAAGACCTGAGGGTAGGCCCGATTCCTGAGAAAAGGGCCTAAAAGTTGGTCTGGTCTAGAGATTTAGGGTAAGTGTCAGGTTGTAGAATTAGGAAGATGTTAGGCACCCAATCTACCTGGTTCAACCGGTCTTCCTGCTAGATGCTTAAGAACGAACATTTTTCACAATTATTCCCATTCCGTATGCATGGCTTAGTTATCACACATATATGCATTGATTGAATTTAAAAATCTATGTACACTAAAACAAGGTCAATATAAAGTCTATATTGTGCTAATTCTATTGAGAAATTATACCTGAGCTTGACCCCTAATTCGGGTCAAGAGGGGTGGACACCCTGGTTGATGCTTCTACAAACTTTCTTGTTGATTCTCCTGGTTCAAGGGAACATGGTCTTGACCTCCAACTTCCTTTCTCAAGAGATGCTGACTGTGATAATATTCGGACATAATTTCGGCTAGGAACAGTTACTTTTGGATTGGAATTCTAACAGAACTTCAGCTAGGGAAGGCTACTTCCGGGCCTAGACTGAGGTGGCAATTTGGTAGAGCTTTCATTAGAAATGGGCTACTTCTGGATTTTGGCTGAGGTGGTACTCTGGTAGCTTCCGCTGGGGATAGGCTATGGGAGGGCTAGGCTGAGGTGGCATTGGGGCAGAGCTTCCGCTAGGAATGGGCTATGGGAGGGCTAGGCTAAGGTGACACTCTAGCAAAGCTTCCATTAGGAATGGATTGAAACCTAAATGGTTAAAGAACTTCGTAGGCCCGAAGAACACTTCAAAGATTCGAAGAAATCTTACAAAGATCTCTCCAAAGACTTGAAGAACCTCAAAACGGTGTGGGAGACTAAAGTAAAAATTTTCCTACTCAAAATCTCACTCAAAGAAGGCAAAGGATTGAAGAGTTTCGAAGGCCCGAAGAACACTTCGAAGATCTTATGAAGATCTCTCCGAAGAACACTTTGAAGATCTTATGAAGATCTCTCCAAAGAACACTTCGAAGATCTTATGATGATCTCTCCGAAGACTTGAAAATCCTCAAGGGGGGAAAGGGGTGGAGAGAGGGCAGAGCTTCTCTACTATGGGATGCTCACTAAGAGGCTTGGGTTGTTGTGGTGTTGTGTTGGTGTGTAAAACCAAAGGGAGGGGGTATTTATAGAATTTTTGGACCAATAGGGAGGAAAGAGAAAATTCCTTAACCAGTGGTGGTAAAAAGTAATTTTTCTAAACCAATGGGGTGAAATAAGAAATTTTGGACCAATGGGGTGGAGGGTAAATTACTTTGGCCAATGGGGGGAAAAGTAATTTTTTTAGACCAATAAGGTAAAAAGATTCCTTTTTGGACCAATGGGAGGCTACGGTGTAGGGTATGCTAGTGGGGAAGTATGGGGTACACAGGCGGGTGAAGAGGGAATCCCTTCTCCAAATAGGTCACCAAAATGGGGATTCTGATTTCTGGCAAGGGTGTCGGGGACTCAACAGGGGGCTAGGGCTAAAACAAGGGTGCTGGAGCTTCAGCAGGCAGGGGTGCTGGGGCTCTGGCATGGGTAATGGAACTTAGTTGGGTATGCGTGGGGCTTGGTCGGGCACACATGAGGCCCGAGTAGGGGGCAAGGCTTGGGTGCTCGCATGGGTGGAGTTCAAGCACTCAAGGCAAGGCGGGGGTGCTCACATGGGTGGGATTGGGCACTCAAGGCAAGTCATGGGTGGTCACATGGGCGGGGTTTGGGCACTCAGGGTAAGGCATGGGTGCTCACATGGGCAGGGTTTGGGTGTTCATAGAGTAACTTCTAGGAATGATTACGAGAGATCTAATGGTTTGATTTCATTGTACCATATATCGTTAGAATCGTGATTCTGAGTACTATGCATCTGTATGGTCAACTAGGACCGAATTCCTTCATATATGAAATATCATAATTGGACCCTTCTTTTCTCTCACACGGAATTTCTGGGAATTTTGGGCAAGTATGGAATGCTTCTGGGAATAGTTACCTCAGTTAGTTGTCATCTTTGTCTATCGGAAGCGAAAGATTGTGTCCAAGATTCGTAAGTCATCATAGCCAGAGAAGGGTGACAAAATTGGGTGTCTATAGTGGGCCTGTGTGGTTTGGGGACTAGGAAGGAGAGGAGTGAGAGACTCAGGTTTTGTGGGTGATAGAGTAAGAAAATACCTTCTTGAAAAGGATCTCTTCTGATTCTGTAAACAACATTGAGTTTTTTTTTTTCTTTTTTTTGTTTTACTAAAACCCTCTCTTCTCTCTGTTTTGATTCTTCTATAGTGGATTAACTTGTAAATTATCATCTTGTTTTGTTTATTTAAACTCAGACTTATTTCCAACTGGACCTTGGCTTGCACCATAGAGGCATCATGCTTCTAGGTATTGAGTGGCACCCTTTGTTATGTCCTTCCATTTGTTAGACATTCATTGTCTAATGGGAGGATCATATAGGATTTCCCAATAAACTCTGTACAAGAACACCATTGTCTTAAAATTGTGGATGTAAGCCAAATCTTTCGTTTCTTTCTTGGAGTGGTTACCTTTGGGGACTCTCTTTGGTTTGTTTTTTTAATTTTTTTTGGCTTACACTTTCCTTTAATTATAGTTCTGCTTGATCTAACTTCAATTTTGTACTTGGATTTTCTAATGATCAAGTACCATATAGGACATTTCATGTGGGTAGACAACCACCATCCTGATAAGGATATTGATGAGCACAAATATGATAATGGTTTCAAGAATTATCTATAAGGAGGATATGATAATTGATGAGCACATTTATGTGTGAAATCTTAGGTAGTAAAGCATGCATTTTTACATATTTAGAATGGAGCTACCTTGGGTTTTACTTTCTTTTTTGCAGGTTTTGTTTTTTAAAGGCCTTAAGGACTATCAGGTTCTATATCTTCAATTTTACAAGTAAAGAGGTCCTGTTTCTTTTTATGGTTGCGAAGAGGATGAAATTCTGAGCAAGATGGACGTGTTGCATTAAAAGTATACATCCATTTGGTCACCCGTACAAGTGATTATTCTTTTCAGCCAGAAAAAGAATAATGGTTCAAAACTGAATCGAGATGCAGAACCAGCCTGTTTGTAGTTGTCCCAGGTGTACAAGGAATATTCCAAATGCCAATAAGGATCGATGGACCCCCAAAATATTGGATACCTCTGCCTCTCCATATGATTTTTCTTCCCTCTCTTTTCTCTCTCTTATCGCTTCACTCTCTCTTGCTACCACCTCAGTATTTTAGATTCCAACTAGGAAACCAACTTGTTGTCCTAACCCTACCCCCATCCCCTATTTAAGGAACACACTCAAGCAAGGAGTGGACCACTCTCTCTTAGGATTTTCTTTAGTCTCTCTTGTCCTCTAGGTTTAGTTCTTCTCTAGTTCTTTGGTTTTGCTTTTGGCTTATGCACTTATGTAATGGAGTTCTACTTAATAAATGCAAGTTTCTTTTATGTTCATGGTTTTATTTTATTCAGTTGTAAGTTTACTTTCTAGTTCTAAGTGACGAGAACAAGCTATGGAGCATCTCTTTCAAGTTCAGTTTTTCAAGTTCAAATTTGTCTTTTCTAGTACTAACAATTTCAGATTTGGTTTATTCCAGATCTGGTTTTTAATACTGGTAGTATTTTAAATCTCAACCAAGTTTTCAAGTTTAAGTATTGAAGTTCAGGTAGGTAGGCTTCTCATAAGTCTTCTCTTCCCCCTCTCATTCCCTCTTCTGAGTACCCTTTCCTTCTTAACTTAGGATTTTGCTTTCAATCTTGACTTTATTATTTTCCCTTTCCCCTAAGGTTCACGGCTAGTGTATACGTTGGCTCTGCCTCTCCTGGCCTGAGAACCATCCTCTTTATTTTTAGTTTTTAATTTTAGTTACTTTTTATCTGTGTGGTTTGATTATTTAAATTCTTAGATGCGTTGGTTTAGGGTGTTAGTTAGAAGTAGATCATTATAATTAATTAGTTCACTTTCACATTACTTTAAGAAGCCAAAAATAAAGTGGCTGCTCTCCTAGTGTTTGACCCGTTAGCTACACTGATCCGTACGCTTGTAGTTACTTTTTAAATATCAAACAAGTTTTAAATCAGAGTGTTTTGTTTGCTTTGTTTTGTTTTTTTTTTTTCTTTTATTGAATTCCTGAGAAGAACAATTTACAATAATAATTATATTGGTGGAGGTGGCCAAGCTAGGTTTTGCCCTATAGCAGTACCTCAGGAATTGACCTGAGCAACCCTAGATCCTTACCGATAAGCTCACAAAAGAAAATCAGAAAAAAGTTTTCAAAAAATTTTTCATTCTTTTATGTTTGTGGTTTGTCTTATTCTAGTTATTGATAGTGTTCTATTATTGCATAAGTGCTGGGTGGGTACGTAATAGTGGGAATAGGTTAGAAAGAAGAGATCCAACAAGTAGTGACCCTATACATTTACTCTCTTTAGTACCTTTCAATATGGGAGATCAACAGCAAAATCCTCCACCTAAATCTCTGAAAGATAGGTTCTATCCTACTAGAATAGCCCAACCTTTCTGCATAGTTTTACACAAGCCCAGGGCAATAATTATGAGCTCAAATCTCAGTTCATCACTATGTTGCCCCATTTTCATAGGCTGTCCTTTGAGGATGAATACCTATTCCTTAGGGAATTTGAAGAAGTATGTGTTCTAATTAAAGTCAAATAGCTTTCTGATGATGTTGTTAAGCTTAGGTTCATCACTTTTGCATTAAAAGACCAAGCTAAGAAGTGGTTGTATGGGTTATCCACAAATTCCATAACCACATGGGAGAAATTCACATTTGTCTTCCCCAAGAATTTTTTCCCAACTCACAAGACCAATAAGCTTAGAAGTGATATCCTCCAGTTTAGGCAAAAGTCTAGTGAGTCATTTTCTAAACTTATGGAGAGATTCAAGGATCTACTTCAAGAATGTCCTCACCATGGCATAGACTTATGGCATTTATATCAGATTATTTATGAGGGTATTGATTACCCAACTAAACAAATGATAGAGTCTATATACCCTGGGGGATTCACATCCTTTGCAGATGAAAGAGAGGCATGGGAAGTCTTACTTGGCCTAGCTGATACAACCCATGAGTGGGAGTCAACCCAAGAAAGTGAAAGAACTATAGGATGGAAAGGATATTTTGTGGATGGGATAGTAGCCAAGGAAGCCCATTTGGATAGCCTAATCAAGAAGATTGAGGCTACTGTTCCTAGAGAGCCATCATTAGTCAATTTTGTTAAGATGTGTGCTTGGTGCCAGTCCCCTATACATGTCATAGAAGAATGTCCCAACACCTCTGGGAGCACTTCTAATGAAAGTGTTAATGCCTTATATTAGAATAATCCATATAGTAACACCTACAATCTAGGATGGAGAAATCACCTAAATTTCTCCTAGAATAAGGGCAACCAAGTAGGGCCTTTCAATTTCCATAATCAAGGTCAACTTGGACCTCAAAGACCTCCCTTTGCACAACAGCCTTTTGGACCTAATACTTTTCCTAGGCCAAATGTAGGACCTCAGGCTAGTCTTCCTAGGCCCCCTCTCCTGTCATCGTATCAGCAACCCCTTGAGTTTACCAACACTGGAAAGGCAACTAGAATAAGTGACTTAGAAAAGAATATGACCCTCTTCATGAAAAACCATCAAAATCTTACGAGAGAACTCACCCAAGTTTTCTTAATTCTACGTGAGAGGGAGAAGGAAATATTGCCCAGTCAACCAGAGCCTAACCTTAGGCATCAGCCGGTTAGTTCACAAGCACCCACTAATGCATCATTGAATGTGGCACAAGGTCAGACCCAACAAGGCCCCTCCAACCAATGTAATGTCGTTTATGCCCTTAGGAGTGGCCGAGAGTACCAACAGAGTATTTTTAAATCTTCCCCATCTATTACTCCTATTAACTCTCATCTGTTGATAACACAAGTGCACCTCCTGTTCCAGGTTTGTCTGATGAACTTAAAGCAACTAAAGATGATTTAGTTGAGGAAGCTAAAAATGATTCTTCTGAAAAAGAGAAAATTCCTAATAGTCCTTATGTTCCACTTGTTCCCTTTCCTAATCACTTGGTAAACAGAAAGAATGCTTCCATGGACAAGATTTTATAAGTCTTCAAAAAGTAGAAGTGAACATCCCTCTTTTGGATGCCATATCCCAAATCCCCGCCTATGCTGAGGTTCTGAAAGATTTATATACTCACAAACGTATCACTGGTGTGCCCAAAAAGACATTCTTGGTAGGAAACATTAGTTCCATAATTACTCAACCTATAGCCACCAAGTATAAGGATCCAGGGAGTGCTACCTTTGCTTGTGTCATAGGCAACACCCACATTGAGCATGCCTTACTTAACCTTGGCGCAAGTGTGAATCTTTTGCCTTATCAGGTGTATAAGCAACTAGGATTGGGAGAATTGAAAACCACTGAAACCACTCTTCAGTTGGCAGATAGATCTATTAAGATTCCTAAAGGGATGGTTGAGGATGTCTTACTTAAAGTGGAAAATTTTATTTTTCCTGTTGATTTAATTGTGTTAGATATCAAGCCCTTCTCAACCAAGAATGAGATCCCAATAATTCTAGGAAGACCATTCCTAGCTACCAGTAATGCATTAATCAATTGTAGGAATGGTTTCCTAAGGTTATCTTTTGGTAATCAAACTATTGAGTTTAAAATTTTTAGGATAGGTAAGCAACCATATATGAAAAAGAAGAAATCAATATGCTTGAGGATTTTCTAGATTTTTCTGATGATTTAATTACCAATTTTGAGATTGTTTTGATTCAGAATTCCAAAAGTCGGATGAGTTGGATGATGATAGTGAATTTTTTTTTTCTGAAGTCTTGAGTATTCACACACCTATGGAGCCTTTAGGACCTCGTTCCAATCCCATCTCCAAACCTTCCATAGTTGAACCTCCTAAGCTAGATCTTAAGGAATTACCATCTAATTTGAGGTATACTTTCCTAGGGCCTGACCAAACTCTTCTGGTAATAATTTCTTCAAATCTGACTTCTATCCAGGAAGAGGAATTGCTTAAAGTGCTAAAAGACAATAAGGAAGCCCTAGGTTGGACCATGACTGACATCAAGGGTATAAGCTCTTCTATTGTGCAACATCATATACATCTTATAGAGGATTCCAAATCATCCATAGAACTCCAAAGAAGAGCTAATCCAGTGATGAGAAGCCATTAAGAAAGAGATCCTAAAGTCCTTGGATCATGGAAAGATTTATCCTATTTTTGATAACCAATGGGTAAGCCCAGTTCATATAGTGCCTAAGAAGTCTGGTGTTACTATAGTTCCCAATGCTAATAAAGAACTGATTCCAGCCTATGTCCAATTAGGGTGGAGAGTGTGCATAGACTATAGGAAACTTAATGCGACAACCTGGAAGGACTACTTCCCATTACCATTTATTGACCAGATGTTAGAGAGGTTAGCTAGACATGAATATTATTGTTTTCTTGATGGACATTTCAACTATAATCAAATCCCAATTGCTTTAGAAGATCAACATAAGATCCCTTTTACATGCCCGATGGAACATTTGCTTACAGGCGTATGCCCTTTGGGCTTTGCAATGCCCCTACTACGTTCCAATAATGCATGATGAGCATTTTTTCTGATATAGTTGAAAAATTCTTAGACTTATTTATGGATGACTTTTTGATTCATGGAAATTCCTATTCTGAATGTCTTCACCATCTTTCCCTAGCCTTGAAAAGGTGCATATCTAAGAATTTGGTTTTGAATTGGGAGAAATGCTATTTTTTGGTTAAATCTGGGATTTTTTTAGGCCATATAGTATCCAAAGAGGGAATTAAGGTAGATAGAGCCAAAGTGGATATAATTGTTAATTTACCACCCCCCAAACTATTAATGATGTCTGGTCTTATCTTGGTCATGATGGCTTCTACAGAAGGTTTCTTAAGAACTTTAGTCAGTTAGCCCGTCCTCTCACCTCACTACTTCTTAAGAAGGTTTTCTACAGAATGCCTAGAATCCTTTGAGCAACTTAAGGAGTTAAACAATGCACCCATTGTTCAGCCACCTATTTAGACTGAACCTTTTGAACTGATGTGTGATGCTTCTGATTTTTCCATAGGAGCGGTTTTGGGACAAATAATTAATAAGCTACCCACTGTCATTTACTATGCTAGTAGGACCCTAAGTGATGCACAACTCAACTACACTACCACTGAAAAAGAATATTTAACTGTTGCGTTTGTATTAGAAAAGTTTTGGTCTTACTTAGTTGGGTCATATGTGGTGGTGTATACTGATCATTCTGCTCTTAGATACCTTATTTAAAAGAAGGAATGACAAAGCCCATCTCATTAGGTGGGTTTTACATTTGCAAGAGTTTGATTTGGAAATTAGGAATAAGAAAGGAAGTGAAAACCTAGTTACAGACCATTTATCTCGGCTTCCTGATTCCTTGACAAGAATTTTTCTGATGAATAGTTACTTATAGTGTCCAGTGAACCATGGTTTGCTGACATTGTCAACTTTTATTCTCAGGTGTGACTCCGGATCACTGGTCCACCTAAGATAAGTATAGATTTCATTCCCAAGTTAAGTACTTTTTCTGAGATGATCCTTATTTGTTTAAGATGTGTCCGGATCAGATTATATGACGATGTGGTCTTGATCATGAGTAGCATTCCATTCTCTCTTTTTGTCATGATCAAGCATGTGGAGGCCATTTTAGTGTGAAGAAGACTATGACCAAAGGTTTACAGTGTGGATTCAATTGGCCTAGTCTCTTCAAGGATGCTTTTATGTATTGCAAGTCTTATAAAGCCTGTCAATCTTTAGGACGTATGACTAAGAGAAATATGATGCCCCTCAACCCAATTCTAGTTGTTGAAATTTTTTATGTGTGGTGTATTAATTTCATGGGACCATTCCCTAATTCTTTTGGGAATTTATACATTTTATTGGCTGTAGATTATGTTTCCAAATAAATTGAAGCCATTGCCTATCAATCTAATGACCACAAAGTGGTAGTCAAGTTTATGAAAGAGCACATTTTCTCCCGCTTTGGTAGACCACGTGCTATTATTAGTGATAGGGGTGTACACTTTTACAATAGGCCTTTCGAGGCCTTGATGTAGAAATATGGGATCACCCATAAGCTGGCTAGTGGTCAGGTTGAGGTATCCAATAGCCAGATTAAGCAAATTTTGGAAAAGACTGTCAACCCTAATCGTAAGGAGTGGTCTAATTGATTGGTTGATGCCTTATGGGTGCATAGGACTACTTATAAGATCGATTTGGGTCAATCTCCCTACTGTTTGGTGTATGGGAAAGCATGTCACTTACCGATTGAGTTAGAACATAAGGTGTTTCGAGCTATCAAATAGTTGAATTTTGATCTGTCTTCTACTGGTACTCATAGAGGACTCCAACTAGCAGAGTTGGAGGAGATTAGGAATGATGCCTATGACAATGCTAGGATTTATATAGTGAAAACCAAGTGTTTTCATGATAGACAAATCCTTAGGAAGTCTTTCATTCCTGGTGATAAGGTTTTGCTTTACAATTCTAGGTTGCATATTTTTCTAGGCAAGTTGTGATCCCGTTGGGATGGTCCTTATATTGTGCAGACTATTTTTTCTCATGGTGCCATTGAGGTTTTAAACTCTAGCACAGGTGCAATTTTTAAGGTCAATGGTCAACGTCTAAAACAATTCTTTGAGCTTCCTACTACTGCTATTGAAGAGGTCATGGATCTCCATGAACCTCTTTATATAGATGACTGACTTTTACCCAGGTATGACCCCCTTGCATTGTATTTGATTTTAATTCTTTCCATGCATTGAGGACATTGCATGACTTAAGTGTGGGGGAAGGAAATCAATTTCTTTTTGTTTTTGTTTTTTTTTTTCCTTTGTTTTTTTTCTTTTGTTTTTGAGCTTGCTAAGGATGAAATCCTACTTTGACTTTTGGTTAATGATCATACCATTCAGTTGCTTGATGTATGAAAGTAAGAATTTTTTATTATGGTACTTGATGCAATAAAAATTGACTAGCCAATCTTCTTCTGATGCTCCAGTAGATTTGCACAGAAGAGAAGGTAGGGGAGAGCTGGGCTGACCCGACAGGGGACTCTCTGATGCCTATGTTAGATCTTTCCACAACAGTTACTCAAGAGAGCTTTTAGTGAAAAAAGTGTTCTATCCCCTGTGATAGAGGCTTACGTTGATATTTATAGGCTGCTGATGGAAAGAGAAGGAGAGAATTTTGTGGGGAGTCCTATTAGGCGTGGAGTCCTTGAGGGGAATGGATCTATGATTCTGGCAATATTTTGGGTTCTAGGGCAAGTTCTAGGAATATTCCTCTCTTATCCTGAAGGCACAAGTTGTGAGAAGGGTGGACACTTCTGGTGACATGCAGTAGGTTGAGTCTTGCCCCTATAATCAGGGGTCACATCCCTTGAATGTAGGAATTGATGTGCATGCATCTCTGTGCACTTTACTTGTGTGTGCCGAATAGAGGTGAGGGTCAGACTGAGAGGAGTCTGAGGTGGTAGGTCAGCCTGAGGAGAGACCGAGGTGGTAGGTCAGCTTGGGGAGAGAACGAGGTGGCAGGTCGGGCGAAGGAGAGACCGAGGTGGTAGGTCGGCCTGGGGAGAGACCGAGGTGGTAGGTCGGCCTGATGAGAGGCCAAGGTGGCAGGTCAGCCTGAGAAGAGACCGAGGTGGAAGGTCGGCTTAGGGAGAGACTGAGGTGGTAGGTTAGCCTTCTATTTAAGTTTGCATACACACTTTAGCCGTGCTGAGGATGGGGATATATTTTGCCTCATCACCAGCAGTTTGGATTGGTCTACTAGAGCATTTAATTTGATCTCAACTCTCGTACAACGTGCACTATCTATTTGGCGTGAAATGTACTACTTCTGCCACATGTCACTTCAATGTTATTTCACCTTGGGTAGGCGAAGAGGTGGATTTGGGTGGCCATTGATTTCGGCCAGATCCAGCCATTCATTTATCACCTACATCTCTTATAAATAGGGCACTTTTCTTCTCAGAAGACATTGTGTTTGTTCAAGAGATCAAGTCAGCTCAGCTCGCTCATAGCAAGTCTATCCTTTGACACTTCAGCGTAGTTATCTGCTCATCTCGGCTTCATATCTTCAACCATCAAGTTGCTCCCATACTATGGTCCTGACTCGCTCTTCTTCTGCTCATCCCTCTGTTCTTTCTAGCATTAGGCCTAGTGATCCCAACATGTCGTCTGTTTATGATTCTGACCCTGTCCAACCAACCCCCTTGATAATTGTAAGGCCTGGGGAGAACCACCCTGAGTGCCCCATCCTTGATGATTCATCCTCTAGTGGTGATACTTCAAGTAGTTTAAGATTCGACAGTGGCTCAAGTTTGGATAGTAGTTCAGGCTCTGAGTCTACTGACGGGGCCTTACCAATGGCCAACCTGACCAGGGGGGCCTCAGCTCAGCCCCCTAGTGCTACGGCAGTGGGGACCTTAGTGTCTGGACCATCCCGCACTGAGTGTTCTGAAGGAGGCCTAGCAGGATCTGAGGGGGAGGGCTCAATCTCCTCCGTTGGTGGGAAAAGAACCGCCGCAAACACAAGGAGTATCCTTACGCCCAAGGTCTTAGACCTAATCCGGGGTCGGTATAGTATCCCGGAGTATGTAGTGATGCATGCCCCCGATAATGACAAGAGCATGGATGCTTCTAGGGACAAGGTGACTCTCTATGATGTAGCCTTCCAGAATGATCTCAGGACCTAGGTCCCCAAACTGGTTAGCTCTCTGGAGTACTGGGACCTCGCCTCAAGCCAAACTACTCCCAACTCCTGGTGTATTCTCCTCGATTTTGAGGTGTTCATCTCGAAGCTGGGCCGAACCGTAACTCTAGCAATCTACTTGGTGAAGGGGCACCCTTCGGGGTGGTACTACTTTACTAAGAGGGATAGAGATGGTCCCTATGGAGACTTAAAGATGTTCACCCACATGCCTTCCTCGGTGAAGAACTGGAAGGATCGATTCTTCTACGTGGCGATGGAGGGGAACCCTTTGAAGGGTAAATGGACAAAACCTAATTTGTTGAAGATGAACCGTGCTCCAAAGTTGTCAAAGGCTGACCTCTAAACCTATTAGATGTGTTTAGGTGGGGAGGCCGTGGATGCCCAGAGGTTGCAGCATGATGATTTTCTTTGAGAGTAGGAGCTGAGTTAGGTCCCTAAAGAGGGTGAGGGTCTAATTGAGTCATCTCCTTCTTTCCTCAACAGGTCTTCGTACTAACTCAGCTTGGCTCATCTTTGTTTTGCAGTGGTGAATGTGAAGGTGGACCCAAAGGTTCTTGCCACGGCGATGGCGGAGGCACGGAAGAAGGAAGTAGTCAAGCACGCCGTTCAAAAGTTTACGGATAAGGGCAAGGCCATCCTAAGCCTGGGCTTTGGCAAGAAGACCGCTCTGCCCATTGATGGGGGACATAAGGCCTCAACGATCATTATAGAGGGTAAATTTGGAGTGGAGACTAACAAGTACATGCCTCGGCACGAAGCTCCGGGCTCATCCAGGGGCCAGAGGGTCCTTCTGGAGACAAGGCCCAGGGGCCGACCGGCACACTGTGCCTAACCATCAATGGCTAAGAGGGCCAAAAGAGGAGGTGGTCACCTGATGAGGGGGCATAGCCTGGTAACCTTCCTAAGGCTGTTCGGACGGGGAAGAGGACTTCACCGACTTAGGAGGACCTGATTGAGAGCAGACCGTGCTGGACCCTAACAATGCCTGGGTCTGGTGTCATCGAAGCCATCCCAGGAGGGACATTACTGAAGCAAAGAAGTTTTCTCCTGTCGAGTTTATGGACTAGATGTATATGCGGATTGGCAACGTGAGTTTCCACAACCTTTATTTTGTATTTCTTAAGTTTTGGGTATTTCTAACCACTCTATTGGGTCTTTAGAGGGCTTCAATTTCTCAATCGAGGTTGCTCACCGGTTCGAGGACATGGCTGTCGCTTGTTCGAAGGTAGAGGCAAAACACTTTCATGGGGAACTACACAAGGTCATGGGCTAGCTGGAGGTTAAGAAGAAGAGGGCCCAATCTGAGGAGGTCCGTGCAAATAATGTCGAGATGAGGGCTGGAGAGCTGGAAAGTGATGTTACTAAGCAGCTTAGGGCCAACAAAAACTTGATAAAGGATAACGATGCCCTCTAGGGTGAGTTGTCTGAGGCTCAGGATGCCAGCAAGAAGAAGGAAGAGGAGCACGCAGCTAGGATCTGTGAGATGGAAAGACAGCACAGGGCTGACCTGGAGGCCAACGATGAAGCTGCTGCTGGGAGGTGGCTGAACTCCCAATAGGTCAAAAGTGGTTGATTGACGTCAACATTGCTTCATTTCAAGCTAGCTCGGACAATGCCATCCAGTTCATCCTGGGAAGGACACCAGACTATGATTTGACGGACTATAAGCATCTCGCTCCTACCCCTACTCCTTCGTTGCAACTTGGCAGTCAGCCTGACGTTGGGGAAGAGGTGACCTAGGCTGACCCTAAGGACCACTCAGCCAAGTGAAGAGCCAGGCCCATAGATTAGCCACCCAATCCTTGTATCTTTATTGTTATTTCCTCTTCCTTTAATGTAAATTTCACCTTCGGGAGTGATGTATTTTGAGGGCTTTTACCCCTCTTTTCGTGAACGAAAATATTGGCTTTGATGTCTTCGTCTCTCAGAATTTTTGTGATTCTTTCTTTATATTCTTGTGTTTCAAGCACGGCTCCAAATGAGTTTTTATTTTTTTTTATTATTTTTCTTTTTAACTGTCAGAAGAATAAGGATTAGTCTAGCTGTCAGAGTGTGGCTCCATTCCCTAGCTGAGCTCGGAATTGGTCTTCCATGTCTATCTTATGGGCTCTTAAGGCACCAAACCTAGGTTTGGTCTTAGTAACACCGAGCTGGGGCTCAGTCTTAGAGGATGCCGAGCTGGGGCTTAGTCTTCACGGATGCTAAGCTGGGGCTCAATCTTGGTGCCTTAGGTGCTGAGGTCTTTTGAGGTGCCAAACCTAGGTTTGGTCTTGGTAGCACTGAGCTAGGGTGCGGTCTTAGAGGGTTTCGAGCTGGGGCTCAAACTTTGCAGGTGCCAAGCTAGTCTCGGTCTTGGCACCTTTGTTGCTAAGGTCTTTTGAAGTGCCAAACCTGGGTTTGCTCTTGGTAGCGTCGAGCTGGCACAGACCTATGCACCTGCCCACAGACCCACACCTTTACCTGCAGGCTTGTGCCCCTATGTGCACAGACCCACGTCCTTGAGGGCACAAGCCTGCGTCCCTGCCTATAGACCCGCGCCCCTGCTTGTAGGCCTATGCCCTCGAGGGCACATGCCTAGGCCAGTGCCTAGCTGCCTGTGTGCTGGCCAGTAAGCCAGCCTACACACATGAGTGCACTGGCTACTATCCAAGCATGCCTATGATTGCTACCCGTGCCCATGTCCCCTTTTCCAGCTATTACTCATGCATGCCTGTGCTTGCTGCCCATGCCATGGTGCCACGTGATGCGTCACACACCCACATGCCATTACTCGTGTGACATGCGCCGCACACCCATGACATCGCCAGCATTACCTACCCTCCTATACTGACCATACCTCGTGCACTTCAACCTAGTCCCACACGCTGCCGTCAACTGCTGGGACTGGTTTCCTATGACCCGATGGATGAAGAAATTTCCTCTTCACCCACTTAAGCCAAAAAAATCCCTTTTTTGCTAAGGATTCTCTCTCCCAAAAACCCCTCTTTTACCCATTGGACAAAATCCCTCCCCAACCATTTTGGTCTGAGGACCTCTTTTGCCCAGTGTATAAAAGCCCTATCCTCCCACTTGAGGCAAAACCCTTCTTTTATCTGTTGGATAAAGATGTTCACTCCTTCCCATTGGCCGGAAAAACCTATAAATACACCCCTCCTTTGGATTTTACACACCAAAATCCCACCTCACTCCATTGCAGTGAAACTTTCCTCCCCTCCCCTTCTTGATTTTCTTTGGGTCTTCAGAGCGATTTTCGTCAAGATCCAAAATCTTATTCGGATCTTCGAAGTGTTCTTCGGGACTTTGAAGATCTTCAATCCAAATCCTTAGTTCAATCTAGTTTTTGAAAAAAGTTGTATGTTCTTCAACCCCTCCTTTGAGTGTTCTTGAGTTTTACCAGAAATAGAAATCCCTCCCCCTTGAGGTTCCTCGGGTCTACGAAGCAATCTTTGTCAAATTCTGGAACTTTGTTCGGATCTTCAAAGTCTTCTTTTGGGGCTTTGGGATCTTTAATCCATTTTTAGGTCAATCCGTTTCTTTCCCAAAATAGCAGTTCCTAGTGGAAGCCTTGTCTAAGTGCCCTTGGAATCTTTCTAGAAATAGCCTATCCACAGCGGAAGCTCTACCAAAGTGCCACCTCAGCCTAGCCCTCCCTTAGCCTATCCCTAGTGGAAGCTCTATCGGAGTGCCACCTCAGCCTAAGCCCTCCCTAGCCTATCCCTAGTGGAAGCTCTGTCAGAGTGCCACCTCATCCTAAACCCAGAAATAGCCTTCACTAGATGAAGCTCTGTCCGAATCCAAATCTAGAAATAGCCTTCTCTAGCCGAAGCTCTGTCTGAATCCCAATCTGAAAGTAACCATTCCTAGCTAGAACCCTGTATGAATATCATTACAATCAACATCTCTCAAGAAAGGAAGTTGGAGGTCAAGACCAACTTCCCCTGAGCTAAGAGAACACGAAAGATAGTCTAAGCTGATACAAATAAGGGGCCCACCCCTCTTGACCCAAAACAGGGGTCAAATTCAGGTATAATCGCTCTCCTCATTTAAGCATAATGTACATATCTAATAGACCTTGTTTTGTACATCGTAGTTTAAATTCAGTCAATGTATATATGTGTGATAACTTAGTCATGCATGTGGAATAGTAATAATTGTGGAAAATGTTCGTTTTTAAGCATCTAGTAGGAAGATCAGCTGAACCAAGAAAGATTGTGTGCCTAATACCTTCCCAACTCTGTAACCTGATACTTACCCTAAATCTCGGGTCTAGACCAATTATCGGGCCCTTTTCTTTGGAATTGGGCCCACCCTCGGGTCCTAGGCTCATAATCCTAGGTGGTGACTCCAAACCCCCATCTATATGGTCCCGATCCCCATATTGTACCATCATCAAACCCCCATCTCAAATGATGCATTTTACACTCTTATGAAATAGGACTCCACATATCTCCGAGCAGTGCTATTGTGGTGCGGGGCCTATAAGAAAAGCACACATGACATGAACCCCTCCTCTCACATGAAAGAGAAAGAGAGAGGAGAGAGGATGGGTTGCAAGTCCTTTTCCCCCTCAAGGGAAGAGAGACATTAGTCCATCTCCAGCCGCTACCCTCACAATGGCAACTCCACTAGGGATAAATGTCAAGCTTTTGATACTAGATGCTACCTTTAAATGCAAGAACATTTTTCACCATATTTGCTTGAAAACATGTTTGGCTAACCCATGTTTGTAATTACGCATCATGCATCGTGCTCGAAGTGAAATCATTTGGCGAGGGTACTCCTGTCATACCCACACCCTCGGGGAGGTCAATGCATGACATACTAAGTACTCAGAGAGCAAATGATACCCGCTTCCTGTACAAGAATGGAAGGTATCGTCAAACGGAGAGGATGTTGTATTTATGCTAGCACCCTCGGGGAGGTCCGTGCACTTTGTGACATTCTAAGATCAAATGCGTCATCAAACGGCGAGGATGTCTATAATTGTGCCAGCACCCTCAGGGAGGTCCGTGCACTTTATGGCATTCTAAGATTGAATGATGGTTACCCTACATTACACTTTTGCACACAATCACTCATGGTTGCACCACCCCATGGCCAATTGCTCAACCTCGTGTGTAGTCATGAGTAATAGGCAAGGAAGTCACCCCCTTGATCTTGTACCTATGGGTATATCAAAAGGATCATGAACCTTACGTATATAGATCTTGTTAATGAAGCCTTGTCGGTCCTATTACATCCACCGCATGCTCGCATCATGTAGAAAATAGATGGAAAAGCTAGGAGCGCCACAATCTAACTATAGAACTTGTTTGCAGTCTTGAAAAGGAATGTTCCTATAGTATATTCCCATTGTTAAGAATTGCTTTCCTAAGTGGGTTTCGGATAGAAGGTGTCCCTCCTCCTTAAGGAAAAAGTCCAGATACATGACTCAGGGGCAATCTCGTCAAAGTCATGTCAAGTCCCGAGAAGTCCCAAGAAAATCAGGAGGAATGGCACCTAGTGGGAAAAGGAGCAAGGAAAGCATGACTTTATCACATGGAATGTCTTATGGGAATATTCTCGACAAGCCATTTGCATGAATCTCCCGCTTATGACATTGGGTGGACCAGGGGTTTCAAACCCTATCCACCCTTATCATTAAGCGGACTAACTTTTGATGGATCATTGGTTATTAATTTAGTGAATGTGTGAACAAGGGGTTGGAAATTCAAGAATCCTAAAATAAGCCACTTTTGGTTTAGGCACAATTCCACACCTCAAGTATTCTCTGTGGTTCCTTTGGACGCGTCAGGGTAATCGGTTGACTTGCCTAAGTCAGTGCCACCTCTGTCATCTCTCCGAGATTGTCTACTACCAAGTGATTACAACCCAGTTAGTATGGATCCACATGACTCTAAATCACCTGAACAGGCTTAGGTCCATCCTTAGAGACCTTGCAAATAGAAATGGCTGAAGTCAAGAGAGGGATAGCTCAGATACTGCATGCCCTTTAGAGCCCTCCCAGAGCTAATCCCAGGAATGAGCCGGCATCGGCTATGGGAGATATTAAATAGAATGGAGCTACAGGTTATTGTGGGAACTCTTCTCGAGTTGACTCAGGAGAACCAGAGCAAGTCAAGCCAACCAGTCAAAGAGGATCCTCACCTACCCGTCCAAATGGTCAATAAGGGGTCTATTCCAGGGTCCCTCCTCCTAGGGTAATGATTGAAGATGAGGAAGAGAAGTTTTCCACACATGTTTGAATGGGCCTCCAGAAATGGAGAAAGAAAGGAAACTCATAGAGCAATTAGAGAAGTTGGAAAACATGATTCAAGCGGGAAAAGGCTCAGAAAGTCAAGTAGTGGATTCAAAGGAAATGAGTTTCTTCTCCAGGGTAAGAATTCCCAAAAAATTCAAGTGGCAAACTGATAGGTTTGATGGGTCAGGAAACCCCAAGGCTCACCTCAAAGTTTTTTTCAACATCGCCAAATCGTGGCAACCTGCAAATAACCAGATGGGGCAAGCCTTCATGATAATCCTATCAGGACTAACACTAAGATGGCTCACACAGTTGGAGTCATCCCAAACTCAAAATTGGGCAACGGTGGTGAAAGCCTTCACCAAACAGTACTCATACAACACCAAAGTGGATGCGAAGTGATGAGAGCTTGAGACGTTGAGGCAGCAGCCTAGAGAAGGATTCACCGCCTTCTTGATGAGGTTTAGAGATAAGGCCGCCAAGATGGCAAATCAGCCTTTGAAAGCAGAGCAAGTGGAGATGTTGATAGAGAACTTATCAAAGCCTTATTATGATGTTCTTTACTACCAACATCTACAGACTTTTGATGCCTTGATACCCACCAGCACATGGGTGGAGAACAAAATCCTAAGGGAAGCTCAGTATCAAGGATCCTCCTAAGATGTAGGGAAGAACACTAGAGTTGGATGTGAAAAGAGTCTGGAAACTAATAGAGTGAGTGCAGTTCAGCAGTCAAGCCCACCAGCCACTTCTTCACAACCATTCATAATATAAGCAAATGCACCCTCCTAGAAGGCCTCTTGTCCAAAAAGGTAGTTTTTTTATTTGGGAATGCCTGTGACAACAATGTATGAGAAGGTAAAGAAATAGGGATTGCTAGGGATAATGGTTCCAAGAGCAATCAGTAACCCTCCTCTAGCTTGGTATAGGGATTATGAATATTGTGCTTACCATACTCAGAAAGGGCACACCACTGAAAGATGTATAGGTCTCCTATATGAGATCCAGGACTTGGTAGACAACAGGACCATTGAAGTCAAGGTTAGAGCAATCTACCAATGTCAACACTAATCGACTCCTTGATCATGTGAACAATCTAGAGGAAGAAGCCACAGAGAGTGACCCTACTCAACTTATTGTACCTAGAGCTCGAAAGAATCATATGAATGCTTGCACTTATAGGAAACTCATGAGTTAAAGGGCTGGAGTCATAAGGGCCCCCAAAAGAAGAGAATCATCAGAAGAAGAATCAAAAGATCGGACTCCCACCATTCATCCTTCCTCAACAACAGAAGAATCCGCCATACGATATTACCAACCTCCACCATACCTCCCACCTTCACCATTTTATCAGCCTCCACCATACCATCAACCTTCCCCCACCATCAAAGCAAAGGAATCTCCTCATCCTATCACCCCCAATCTTCATATCCTACCTCTCATATAATATCATCTTCATACCATCCTGCTTCTTACCCCTCATCACCCTCATTCCAATCCCATTCTCAAAGTTTGGTATATAACCCAAAAGAAGGATGGACGGTTGGGTGCAATTGGAAGGATATGCTTGCACTACCAAAGATGACCTCATCAACAGGATCAGTGAATGCTTTAGGAGAAGACCAGGAAAGTGATCCCACTTCTCTAATTCAACCCGCTATATCTTCAGAGGTTATAGTTGATCTTCCTAGAGAAGTAATAGCATTGGCCATAGGGGAACAGGTCAAGGAACACATCTCCCTAATCTACATAGGGAGTGACATAGAGGATGATGAGTCTGGACTGGTCCAACTTCAAGCCATTGACGTTAAGACCAACCCTATGGAAATCTTTTGATCCATATGCTCTGAATACTATGAGCATTTGGGTGTCGAAGAAGTTGATGGTCTAGATGAATCTGATGAAACACCAAGTGAGGGGGAAATCGGTGAAGAAGAAGATGATGACGATGACAATGAGGATGAAAATGAAGGTAAGAAGGATGGAGATGACTCTGATTCTCGAGAGGATGATGGGTATCCAGACTGGGAAGACTACCAAGGGCCTTGGTATAATGATTATGATGATGAGTCAAAATATTACTCACCAAAACATCAGATATGTTTCTCAGTCTATGCTATTGGCAGTGATGATCTAATAGCTGATCCGACAGGTGGTATTTACCCTTCCCTCTACATGGGAGGAGATGATTCTACGTCAGATTTAGAAAGTGATGAAGGATCTAGAGAGCCAATGCAAATTTATCTAGATGAACCCGAATCTACATTATAGATGGAGGAAATGCTATGTGAATTTTAGTCCAACACATTGAGAATGCAAGAAAGGGTAATTTCTAAAAATATAGCTGAAAGGAGAAAGAGAAAGACTTTTAGGACAAGTCCAGCCTGAGAGTTGTAGGAGTCCTTCTCGTAGGGATGAGGGCCTAGCCGACTGGTGCTCCGGGCAGACTCTTCACAACAGTCGGAATCACATCTGCAACTCCATATGGGGTTCCTGGATAAGTCTTTACATTGTATTCATTATTTTGATTATCTTTTTCTTTTGTTTTGTCTTTCTTTTTATGTTGTTTTTGCTTTTTGCTGTTTTTTTTCTATTTATTCATTCTTTATTTCCTTTAGCATGAGGGGAGGGAACCACCTACCTTGGCCTCGTATGGCCAACCAAACATGGTTCAGTTATGGCATAGGATGCTTCCTCATAGAGTGAAGGAGATGGTTGATGCATCCTACTTGTGCCAGTTAGCCCTTGTAGAGACCTAGAAGTTCAATCCGGCATTGGTGGGGCCTTGATGGAGTGGTGGTGGCCGAGTACTCATTCTTTTCATCTCCCTGTTGGCGATATCACGATCACCCCCTGTGCTTCTATGCATTGATAGGCATTCCATTTGGGGGTAGATCCATGACCCTACCCAGGATTCCGACGGTCAAGGAGTTCCCAAACTTGATTAGCATTACTATTGTGATTGGCCAGACACACATCCGCCTAGGGGAGATTAGTGCTTGATGGTGGAAAGTCAGGCTAGGGGAGAACCCAAGAAATATGTCTCAGGTGGCTCGTTCCGTCTTGCTATTTGTTGTAGGTCAATGCCTCTTCAGTGACCTCTGAGGGGGAGTAGATATCCGCCTAGAACCTAGGCAATATGTAGACGCTTCCCTTGAGCTACCCATTCCTTATGATTATGTGAGTATCTGATCATCCATCAATTAACTCTTGACTTACTTTGGCTGATATATTCTTTCTCAGGTGTCCCCGGAGGTCTATTCTGAGATTAGGAGGATGCACTATGGCCTATGTGAGGTGATAGTAGCCAAGGATCGAGAGATCGCACGGTAGGATGCACTGGTTCAGGACCTGACCCAGAGGCTGGAGCAGGCTAGACTATCATTCACAGGTTCCCTAGTGCTCCATAAGGATGGTTCAGAGTATGGCTCAGATGATGATTTTTCACCCATAGAGATTTGTTCCTGCATTTCTTGAAAATACAAACACATGTATATTTTCTTTTTCTTTTTTCCTCCCTTTGTTTGTTCATCATTTTATTTTAGCACTTTATGAGTGAAAACTTATCTTTGGTACAAAGAAATTTTTTTTGTTTTTTTTTTTTTCTGTTTTTGTTTGTTTACAATGTTTAGGCATAATCAATTCCATAACTCAAGTTATAATTAGAATAATCAGGATAATATGAGAATCCAAATATTTCCTCGTTCCGTCACCAAGTGAATTACATGAAAAGGGGAACATTGTTCCTACCACAGGTGGGATAGGTTAGTAATAAGGTGGGGAGACAATTCTTGAGGTGGGTGAAAGTTCACTAACTCCTCTGGGTATGTCTCCTCGAGCCCATATTGTCGCTGATGTACATAGGCAAATAAAAGAATGTGTGAGTCAATCCCATCAACCTGACATAATTGTAACCAGGGGTCTTCATCAAAAAATATTCTTGTGGCCTCCCTGGGCACCTCCATGCGATATTTTGCATAGTTCTTTTCTACAAGTACTTCTCCCAATTAGTGATAAGGTTGATCTCCGGAACTTCTCTCTTATCCCAGTAGCAAAGAGCTTCAAGTTGGCCTCCTTTTAATGGCTTGGTTAGCATCAATTTCTCGAGGAGCCAAATCTAAAAAATAGCAGGACTTCCTTGATAATGATCTAGCCCGAATCTATGGCCATAGCTCATGTCATCAAATCCCTTAAGTGTTTCTACAAGAACCGTAGGAACAATGTCACCTCCCTTCTTCAACTGTTTTACTACCTCAATCAGAACGGACGGTGCACCATGTCTGGGAGTGTGGAGAACATAACGAGCTATCATACAAAGTAAATAAGCACCTGTGATCTCTATTGATGGATTCCTCCTATTGGTAGATATTGGATGAAGATCTGGGCCACCTTCAGAATGTTGATCTTCCCATACCTCACAAATTGCTTCACTTCCTCTTCTTTCCATTTGAAGAAGTCCTAAATTTCCTTTGAGTAATCTTTCTTTAAAGATTTTTGGAACAAACTGCCTTTGGGTGGAGATAACATACAAACCCGAAATTCTTCAAGAGTTGGGGCAAATCTCTATTAATCCAAACCGAAATACATGCATGTTGGCATCCCAATGTTGAGGCACCTACCGGAGTAATTGGTGATGTAGCTACACACATCTAATCCAACCGAGAAATGACACATTCATGGATTCCAGCAATCCTGAAACTCTCATGTTTATGTCTAAGATTGATTTCCTCAATGTCTCATCCAATGAGCCCATGACCTTTCCTGAAACCATCACAAACAACGAGATATGAAGATTTATCAAAGCATTACTCATTAGCTAATGACTTAAACAAGCCTTTATCATTCTTGCATCAAGCTCTTCTTTCTTTTTTTTTTTTTGACCGATCAAGGTTGGGGAATAAACTGGCCTTGATAAATTGGTACCGGGTGGCGATTTTCTTTAAGGGGTGGAATCCTGGATAAGAGTTGACGGGCCATAGGTGAATGATAGATACCTAATGGCCTTGTATGCCAAATGGGGATTCTTGGGGGATAGAATCCTGGATAAGAAGTGATGAACCAATGGGTGGATGACAGATACCTAATGGCTTTTTATGTCAAATGGCGATTCTTGGGGGACACAAACTATGATGATCTTTTAAGATACTTTGATTATTAATCAAGGAATCAATTTATTTCCTTTAGATGGTTGAGACCGCACTTACACATGTCAAGTTGCCTACGTATCGCTTGAAAGGAATTAGATCTGACGTAGTTCAGGCAATTCACCCTTTCAGACATAATAATTCTTGAGTTGAACCATGTTGACCAATTTGGGTATTTCTTCACCGTTGTGATCTATGAGTTTCATAGCTTTGCCTGGTAGAATTTCTTTGATAGTGAATGGGCCACTAGTTGGGCCTGAATTTTTGTCTTGGGTCATGAATCGGGGCTCTTTGTTCTCAAAGAACAAGTTCACCCACCTCTATATGGCCGGGCTTCACATTCTTGTTAAAAGCCCTGGCCATTCTCAGTTGATATTTCTTCAGGTTATCCATGGCTTTCATGCGCCTTTCATCGAGAAAATTAAGCTTGTCATGTCTGGCCTTCTTCACTCACTCTCCTTCAGGTAGCTGACTATGAAGGAACACCCTTAGGGATGGTACCAGGATTTCCATGGGTAGAACTGCCTCAACCCCATATACCAAAGAGAAAAGGGTTACCCCCGTCGAGGATCATACAGAAGTCTGGTATGCCCATAAGGTAAGGGGTAACTTATCAACCCAATCCTTTTGTGTTTTTGCCACTTTCTACAGGATGAATTTGATGTTCTTCTTGGCTGCTTCTACTACCCCATTGGTCTATAGCCTATAAGTGGTAGATCGATGCTTTTGATACCCAACTTTGTGCAGATTTTGTAAGTCTTGCCCTAGAAATGGGATCCCTAATCTGATATTAATTCTTGAGGCACTCCATACCGGCTAATGATGTTTTCTTAAATGAATTTAGCCACCTTAGTAGACATGAGGACTGCAAAGGATTGAGCTTCTACCCACATGGTGAAATAATTAATGGCTACTAAGATGAACTCATGACCATTGGATGCTTTGGGGTTGATCTTCCCAATGATGTTGATGCCCTAAGTGGAGAATGGCCAAGGTGAATTGAGCGAATGCAGCTCTGTTGGTGGGATATGTATGATGTTAGTAAATATCTGACACTTGTGGCATTTCTTGACAAAGTCCATGCAATTTGCTTCCATTGTGTTCCAGTAATATCCCAGCCTGAGGATCTTCTTAGATAACATCTTGGCATTTATGTGGGGTCTACAAAGACCTTGATGAATTTTCTCCATGATAGTTGTAGCTTGTTCCTCATCTACACACAATAACGATATTCCATCATAGGATCTCTTGTATAACAGATCCTCTTGAAGAATAAACTGGGTGGCATATCTTCTTAAAAACTTCTTTTCTCTGTCAGTTTCTTCAACCGGGTACTTCCTTTCCCTAATAAAATCCACTATTTGAGCTAACTAAGACCGACCATCCACAGTCTGAATGCTGATAAATGGGTTTACTTCTTTGTTCTACTAAGAATGGTCAGACCCTAGCCATAGGATTGCATTCTACCATGGAAGCTAAGGTTGCAAGTGCATCAGCAGACCTATTGTTATCTCTCTAGAAGTATTCGGACGAGATCTTCTCAAATTGTTCAATTACATCTTCCAGATGTTCTTGATATGGCTTCTGCTTTTCATCTCTAGTTTTTCACTTTCCCTGCATCTGACAAATGACAATGGATCATATTTAGCAATGTTGTTGGTACTGGGGAAATCGATGTAGAATGTGCAGGCAAATAAAGACCATCAGGAATGACAAGTAATATTCCCGCATCACATCCCTTCTGATTAGCTACTCCATCAAAGAATAGCTGTCATTCATTAACTATGTCTTCTTCATCTATCACTGTGATTCCTTCATTAGGAAGGCATCATCCAAAGATCTTCCATCTTCTGTGGGGTGGGCAGCCAAATGATCGGCTATGGTGTACCCCTTGATAGATTTCTGAGTAACATAGGTGATGTCAAATTCTGATAGTAAAAGCTACCAATGGGCCATCTTTCCTGTCAAGGCTAATTTCTCGAAGAGGTATTTGATGGGATCCATCCTTGAGATCAAGTGCACCAGATAGGAAACCATGTAGTGTCGCAACCTTTTTGTTGCCCAAATCAATGCAACACAAGTTTGTTGCAAAGATGTATATCGTGTCTCATATTCTAGGAACTTCATGCTGAGGTAACATATGGCATGCTCTGCCCCCTTTTCTGTCTCCTTCTTTGCTAGCAAAGAGCCCATGGCATATTCTCCCACAGACAGATACAATAGAAGCGGTTCTCCTTCTGCTGGCAGTGTCAATACTGGTGGGTTCATGAGGTATCCATTAATCTTGTCAAAAGCTTATTGGCATTGGGCAGCTTGAAAATTGGTTCACATATTGTAGTCAACTGAGCTATAAATCTGTTAATATACTGGATGTGACCCAGAAATCCTTGTATTTGCTTCTTAGTCTGAGGTGTCGGCATTTCCTGAATTGCCTTAATCTTGATAGGGTTGACTTCAATGCCTCTTTCACTCACCAAGAAACCTAACAGCTTTTTTGTTGTTATCCCAAATACACACCTCTGAGGGTTCAACATCAGCTGATACTTCTTGATTCTTTCAAAGAAATGCCTTAGTGCGGGAATATGCCCCTACTAATCTTTTGGCTTTACTATCATGTCGTCCACATAGGCTTCCACATCTTTGTTCATATGTCATGCAATATGGCCGTAGCTACTCTCTGATAAGTTACCCCGACATTCTTTAGTCCAAAAGGAATCACCTTGTAACACCCATGGAGTGGTGAAGGCTGTCTTTTCACGATCTTCTGGGTGTATGCTTATTTGGTTGTATCCCAAGAATCCATCCATAAATGATAACAAAGCATGCCCCGCCATGTTAACCATCAATACATCAATGTGAGGTAATGGGAAGTCATCTTTGGGGCTTACTTTGTTAAGATCTCAGAAGTCCACGGACATTCAAACCTTGCCATCTTTCTTTGGTACTAGTACAATGTTAACCAACCATTGGGGGTACTTCACTACTTGTAAAAACCCTGCATTTCATTGCTTCACAACTACTTCTCTGATCTTCTCACTCCATTCTGGCCACATTCTTTGGAGCTTCTGCTTTACTGGCTTTGCCTTAGGGTAAGTTGGCAATTGATACTGCACAATGTTGGGGTCGATACCAGGCATATCCTCATAAGACCAAGCAAAGACCTTGGTGATTCCTTCAGAAGACTAATCATCTGTTCGGCTTCTTTGTCATCAAGGGTAGTGCCAATTTTTACCTCTCGAAGGCATTGGTTGGTTCCTAGATTAATAACCCGAGTATCCTAACGGATGGGTTGGGCTTTCTTTGGTTTGCATTGTTTTATTAATTCTTGATATTTATTAAGATCATCATCAGAAAAAGGAGGCAAGTCATACTCGGAATCAGAAATTTCATTCATGAAAGATGGAGTAACAGACTTGACATACAAGGACTCTGGACTCTCCTCAAGAGGGGAGACCAACATGAAATCATAAACAACAGACTCGACTACAGACTTGATAACTGGCTTGATGCCTTTGCCAGGGGTATTCAGGATGGTTGACTCAATAGCATAAGCAAACTTAAAGTTTTCTCCATTACTTATCCAGTTCAATAGTGGTTCAATGGCTTGATGGATGAGGAGGTGTGGCAAAGGGCCTTCTTCTCCTTCTGAAAAAGTTGATGCTCCTTCTTCAGTGGTGCAATGGTTCCTCTCGATAAGTGCCCGCTTCTTCACGAATACCAGCTGATCAATCTCGTGCTCTCGGAAGTCAAACTTTCTGAGGGGTGAAGATTGGTTGAGAGCGCTCAATCCCTTTTCTATGAAGTCCATCTTTTCGAGCCTATTGAGGGATGCTATTCTGGTGCCTCGGTCACATCTTTGACCACCTTCACGAGCCTTCCCATTGCAGTTGGTTCGTGCATAGACCATCATTCTCTGTGCTCTTCTTTACTTTGCATATGTACTTCTTCCTCTGAAAGGACGAGGCTTGAGCTCATGCAGCTCTCAAGCTCTTAGCTCTCATAGGAGGGAGCAAATGAAGCCTTTCAAATCAATGGGAAGTGGCAGACTCTAGGTAAGCCTTATCTTCTTTTTCCATACTCTTTTCAAGAGAACTCGAGGACTTGGTGCCTCCTTCGATTGGATCAATGTTGTAGTCTCAATCAATGTAATTTCTACTATCCCAGTATGCAACTATCTTGGTCACTTTCATTGACTAGCATTTTCTATTGTTCCACTTCATGAGTCACCCAGTTGAACTAGTCTTGAAAAACACTTCAAATCCTGGTTGCATCTTTGTTGCGGTTTCATCAAACCATGGCTCCACATTTCCACAAAAGGGGAAATCCTCTCCTTCTTTTACAAAATACCCATTAAGAATAAGGTAGTAAGAGATAGAGATCTTCCTAGTCATCCTCAGCACTTTCTACCCATTGGTGGTTGGAGGAGTGTACCCGAGACCATTCTTTCCTTTGTTCACTGCCAAACTAGGCTGCTTTGGAACTCCTTGATGATATTTCCCTAACCCCATGCTAGGAAAATATTGCATATACTTCATCATTTGATTCACTGGCGGACTCCAAATGGCTTCATAGTTAGCTGGGATTTCCTCCTTTGGAACTTCTTTGGCAATGGCTGCACAAGTTGTGTCTAATTCAAAACCACTTAGTTAGACTTCCTAGTCTTGTTCTTCCTCATTTTCAATATTGGTCAAGGTATTAACCACTTCGGGATCTCCGGCTACTGTGATCACCTTTCTTTTATGAATGAACTTCATATTTTAATGGAGACTAGAGGACACTGCCTTCGCAGTATGCAACCACCAAAGCCTTCCCAAGAGCATGTTAAAAGCTACTGGTATATCAATAACTTGGAAATCAATATCAAACTTCCCTGGGCTAATTTTTGCAGCAAGGGTAATGATGCCAAGGATCTTCCTCTTAGTATTGTCATATACCCATATGGTTTGGGTGGTTGGCCTCATTTCTTCCAAGTTGATGCCAATACTCTTTTTCGATCTCAAGGATAGCACATTCAAAGCGGACCCGTTGTCAACAAGAACCTGGGGAACCACTTTGGCAAGGCATTCTACTGTGATGTGGAGAGCTCGATTGTGCTGGGCTCCTTTGGGAAGCTCTGAATTTGAGAACATCAGCGATTGTACTGCATATGTTGCCCCTACTATATGTGCCAGATGTGCCAGATTTATCTCGATCGGCACTTGCACATTAGTGGAAGATTTTAAGACTGCTTCACGGTGTGTGGGGGATGCCATCAACAATCCCCAAATTGAGATGTTTGCTTGGGACTTCTTGAGTTGAGCCAAGACTATGTTCTCTGGCTCTTTCTTCACGCTTCTAGTTCCAGCTTCATTAGCCTTTGACTGTTCTACTGCTAGAGCCTTGCCTTTGTAGTCTTTTCCACTTCTAGTTTCCATTACATTGACAGGTTTCTTCACAATCATCTCTGTGGGATAACAATCTTCATCATCACTATTTGTTATGGTGATTATCCCCACCATGGGGTCATCCTCTTCTTCTAATTCTCTCTCCCTACTTGGAGTGGGAAGTTGAGGTCTTCCACAAATATCCACAGCCCTGGCTCGCAACTTCTTGACTACATTGGAAAGCTGTTGGAATGCAGCATCTACTGCCTCTATGAAAGTGCCATCTAGCCCTATTTCCTCCATATTATTCAACTGCTCATGGTAGTAATGATCACTGATAGTTACTTCACCCAGCATGTTGTCAATTTCTTCAAGAAGCCTCAGAAATTTTCTATAATTACAAGAAGCCCCAGAAAGTTTCCTAATTTGTAAAAAATCCCACAAGAATATCAAATTCTCCAAATAACTCCTCCCTCAAGAACAAGATGAAGATCTTCAATAACTTCAAGAGCAAGATGAAGAACTCCAAGAACAAAATGAAGAACTTTAAAAACAAGAAGGAAAATTTCAAGAAAAACCAGAGGGCTCTAGGAACTCACTTCACTCAGAAAAGTTAGAATGGAGAATAGACAAGGGAAGGGGACCATTTTATAGAAAAAAATTCATTTTCCCAAATTTTTTTTTTTTTTTATTTTTTTTATTTTTATTTTTTTTTTTTTTTTTTTTTTTTGAGATTTCAAATCCAAAGTGCAAATCAAAGTACCAAGTACCAAATTAAAATTTATTTTGGTGGTAGTTGCAAATCATGTCAACGGGAAGTAAAAATTCAAAGGAAAGGTAGAAATTTATGTGCTAAGTGAATTATTCACATAAAAAATGGAAAATGAAAATCAAAAGAGGGAAGTAAAGATCAAAATTCAAGATTAAAAAAGATTCCAATTCAAAAGCAAAGAAAAAGATTCCAAATCAAAAGCAAAGAACAAGATTCATTCCAAATCAAAAGCAAAGAATAAGATTCCAAAAATCAAGAATCAAGGGAAAGTCTAGATGAGAAACAATTGCATTTACTTGGCCCCTGCTAGCCTAATTTCATTGACTTCGCCCTAGGGAGCCCAATTTCATTGACCAGGCCCCAGGTGGCCCAATTGCATTTATCTGGCCCCAGGAGACCCAATTTCATTGATCCGGCCCCAGTTGGCCCAATTTCATGGACCCCGCCCCAGATGGCCCAATCTCATTGACCCGGCCCCAGGTGGCCCAATTGCATTTACCTGGCCCCAAATGGCCCAATTTCATTGAACCGGCCCATGTGGCCCAATCGTATTTATCTAGCCCCAGGTGGCCCAATGTAGTTAACCTGGCCCCAGGTGGCCAATCCCTTTGAATCGGTTCCAAGTGGCCCGATCGCATAGACCAAAACCCTAGGACTGCTAGATAGAAGTCCAACCTAGGAAGAACATTTTTCATGTAACTAACATCTTCTGCAGGGAGGGCTCAAATCTCTGCAAATGATGGACAAATCCCTAGGACTGGCAGATGGAAGTCCAGCCTAGGAAGAACATCCTTTATGTACTAACATTTTCTACTGGGAGGACTCAAATCTCTGCAAAATATCAGTTCAACATCTTCTAACAGGATTGGTAGAGCAGCGAATTCCTTTCCAAGATTGGTGGCCCAGGTAAGTCCTAAAACTCTAGAGATATTATCTGTTGCATTTTTCAAGTCCATCATAAATGGGCAAGATGACAACAGTATATGCTCTGGGTGACAAAATGTGGTCATTCTTTTCTTTGCCCTTCAGCTGTTGGCACAGGCCTCACCCAAAGAGGGGCATTCTTTAGACACCCAATTTTGTCACCTTCCTTCAGCTATGATGAAATGTCAATCTTAGACGTGACTTTCAGTTTTTGATCAATAGAGATGATGATGGAAACGTTCCCCTACCTAAAACCTTGGAAACCCCCGCGCGGGAGAGAAGAGGGGTCCAGATTCCAACAATATATGGCACACCAAAATCGGACTAGTAGATCTCCCGCAATCATTATCAAAAAATTACACTTTCCCACATATATGCCGTGCATGCGGGAAATCCCTACCTACCCCAAACACCCTAAAATTCATCCCTTACCTACCCAGATCACCTAGAAACACTTTCGGATCTGAAACCCTAGAAACCCTCGCGTGGGAGAGAAGAGGGTCCAATTTTTACTTTTTATATACAAAGGAATCTAGTCAAGATGACCATAAGGATGGATAGAGCTCAAGAATACGATTCCATCGATATATGGCATGCCAAAATCAGATAGACGAATCTCCTGTAATTGTCACCAGAAAAAACCTATAATTGTGCGCGCACTGGCGAGCAAACCAACCCACACACATGCTTGTTGCCCATGGCACTGCCCATGGCACTGCCCATGGGCTACAGCTCATGCTACCCACCCCAAGCCATGCACCTCTAGGCCAGCCTGCACCCTTCCATGCACCCCAACCAAGCCAGCACCAAGCCAGCCTGCGCCCCTGCCCACAAACCCGCGCCCTTGCCTGTAAGCTTGTGCCACAATGTGCACAGGCCTGCGCCCCAGGTGGCACAGGCCCTTGCCCCTGTAGGCACAAGCTTGTGCCCTTGCCCATAGAATCGCACCCCTACTTATAGGCCTACACCGCAACGGGCACAGACCTGCGCCCCCCTCGAGCACATGCCTTTGCCCATACCTTGCTGCCTGTGTGCTGGCCAACAGGCCAGCCCGCACACATGCGTGTGTTGGTTGTTACCCATGCATGCCTGTGCTTGCTGTCGATGCATGCTTGTGCTTACGCCTGTGCCTATGCCCCCTTTGCCAACGGCTACCCATGCATGCTTGTGCTTGTTACCCATGCCATGGTGTCGCGTCATGCGTCACACACCCACATGCCATTACCCGCGCGTCATATGTCGTACACCCATAACATTGCCTACATTGCCTACACTCCTATACTGACTATGCCTCGTGCACTTTGGCTTAGTCCCATGTGCCGCCATCAATAGCCAATATTGGTGTTGCCTTGACCCGGTTGGTGAAGAAATTCCCTCTTCACCCACTTAAGTCCAAAAAATCCCTTTTTTGCTAAGGATTCTCTCTCCCAAAAACCCCTCATTTATCCATTGGACAAAAGCCCTTCCTACCCATTTTGGCCCGAGGACCTCTTTTGCCTAGTGTATTAAATCCCTATCCCCCCACTTTAGGCAAGAACCCTTCATTTGTCCATTAGATAAAGATGTTCCCTCTTTCCCGTTGTCTGGAAAAACCTATAAATACCCCCCTCCATTGGATTTTACACACCAAAATTCCATCCCACTCCATTGTATTGAACCTTTCCTCCCCTCCCCCTCTTGATTTTCTTTGGGTCTTTGGAGCTATCTTCGTCAAGATCCGCAATTTGTTCGGATCTTCAAAGTGTTCTTCGGGACTTTGAGAATCTTCAATCCAAGTCCTTAGTTCAATCCAGTTTTTGCCAAAAGTAGTATGTTCTTCAACCCCCTCCTTTGAGTGTTCTTAAGTTTTACCAGAAATAGACATCCCTCCCCCTTGAGGTTCTTTGGGTCTACGAAGCGATCTTTGTCAAGATCCAGAACTTTATTTGTATCTTCAAAGTGTTCTTTGAGGCTTGGGGATCTTCAATCCATTTTTAGGTTAATCTGTTTCTTTCCAAAAATAGTAGTTCCTAGCTGAAGCCCTATCTGAGTGCCCCTAGAATCTTTCCAGAAATAGCTTATCCCCAGCGAAAGCTCTGCCAGAGTGCCACCTTAGCCTAGCCCTCTCCTAGCCTATCCCCAACGGAAGCTTTGCCAGAGTACCACCTCAGCCTAAGCCCTCCCTAGCCTATCCCTAGCGAAAGCTCTACCGGAGTGCCAACTCATCCTAAGCCATCCCTAGCCTATCCCCAGTGGAAGCTCTACCAGAGCGCCACCTCATCCTAAGCCCAGAAATAGCCTTCACTAGCTAAAGCTCTGTCCGAATCCAAATTCGGAAATAGCCTTCCCCAGTCTAAGCTCTGTCTGAATCGCAATCCGAAAGTAATCGCTCCTAGCTGGAATCCTATCCGAATATCATCACAATCAGCATCTCTCAAGAAAGGAAGTTGGAGGTCAAAACCATCTTCCCCTAAGCCAGGAGAACACGAAAGATAGTTAAAGCCGGTACTAATCAGGGGCCCACCCCTCTTGACCCGAAACAAGGGTCAAATTTAGGTATAACCTCTTTCCACATTTAAGCATAATGTAGATATCTAATAGACCTTGTTTTAATGTACATAGTAGTTAAATTCAGTTAATGTATATATGTGTGATAACTTAGCCCTACATGTGGAATAGTAATAATTTTGGATAATGTTCATTCTTAAGCTTCTAGTAAGAAGACAGATAGAACTGGGCAGATTGGGTGCCTAATACCTTCCCAACTCTGTAACCTGACACTTATCCTAAATCTTTGGACCAGACCAATTATCGGACCCTTTTCTCCGAATTGGGCCCACCCCGAGTCCTAGGCCCATAATCCTAGATGGCATCTCCAAACCCCCATTTGTATGATCCCGATCCCCATATTGGACCATCATAAAACCCCCATCTCAAATGATGAATTTTGCACTCTTACGAAATAGGCCTCCACATATCTCCGAGCGGAGATACGGTGGTGTAGGGCCAGCAAGCAAGGCACACATGACATGAACCCATCCCTTCACATGAAAGAGAGAGAGAGGAGAGAGGACAGGATGCAAGTCCTTTCCCCCGAAGGGAGGAGAGACATCAGTCCATCTCTGGCTGCTACCCTCACACTGGGTTTGGTCTTGGTAGCAACGAGCTGGGGCTCGATCTTGGTACCTTAGGTGCTAAGGTCTTTTAAAGTGCCAAACCTGGGTTTGGTCTTGGTAGTGCCGAGTTGGGTCTCGATCTTCGTTGATGCTAAGTTGGGGCTCGGTCTTGGTGCCTTAGGTACTAAGGTCTTTTGAAGTGCCAAACCTAGGTTTGGTCTTAGTAGCGCCGAGCTGGGGCTCGGTCTCTGCTGATGCCTAGCTGGGGCTCGGTCTTGGTGCCTTAGGTGCTAAGGTCTTTTGAAGTGTCAAACCTGGGTTTGGTCTTAGTAGCGCCGAGCTGGGGCTCGGTCTCTGCTGATGCCTATCTGGGGCTCAGTCTTGGTGCCTTAGGAGCTAAGGTCTTTTAAAGTGCCAAACCTGGGTTTGGTCTTGGTAGCGCCGAGCTGGGGTTCGGTCTTGATGCATTAGGTGCTAAGGTCTTTTGAGTGAGTAAGTCTTGAGGGAGAACTCTTCATCCATTATTAGATGGCAAGCACTCGTAATGGATACTTTGCTTTGAAATGAAGTCAAATCCCTACATGAATAAAAGTGAATAATGTGAACTGAAAATGAAACTAAGGTACTAAACTCATGAAACCTACAAGACTAATAGCCGGACGTGCAGGACTACAATTTGAAGTAAAGTGTTATCTACTGATAAAAATATTTTAGAGTTTCAACATTTCATGCCCTTGATATGGTTGTACCCCCTTGAGTCTGCAAGTGGTAAGTATCGGGGTGAACCACTTTAGAGACTATGTAAGGTCCTTCCCAGTTCGCACTTAGTTTGCCTTCATTTCTCGAGTCTCCAGCCGCTGCTTTCCTGAGGACTAGGTTGCCTACTAGGAATCCTCATGGCTGAACCTTTCGGTTGTGATATTGTCTCACCTTATTCTTGTAAGCATCATTTCGTATTAGTGCCTCTTCTCTAGAATTTCGTTTATGAAGTAGATGTTTGCTTGAAGTCCTGCCTTGTTCTGTGATGCATCAAATACTATCGATCAATGTAGACACCCAATTTTTTCACCCTCCCTTGGCTATGAAATATGGATCTTAGACGTGACTTTCGGCTTCTGACCAACTGAGATGTTAATGGAAACACTCCCACGCCTGAAACCCTCGTGCGGGAGAGAAGGGGGTCTAATTTTGGATTTTTATATACGAATGAATCTAGTCAAGATGATTGTACAGATGGATAGTGCTCGAAAATATGATTCTGATGATATATTGTATGCCAAAATTGGACCGTCGGATTGCCCCCAATCTTCCCTGGAAAATCACATTTTTTTACTCGCATGTCGCGCACACCCGACCAGCCAGCCAGCCAGCCTAGTCTGGCCTGTATGTGCCTACTGTATGCTGCTTGCCCACCCCCGCCGCATAACTTGCCCACTCCCACCGCATATCCTATGTGCCCCCCGTCACACAGCCTACGCGCCCCCACAACACAGCATGGCACCCCCATTGCACAGCTTGAGTGCCCCCGTCGATCAACGTGCGAGTCCCTACCGCAGAGTATGTGCACCCCCACCGCACGCTATGCGTGCCCCTACTACATGGCCATGCACACCTTGCCTGCACCGTGCGTAAGTTGCCTGCACACCCATACCAGCTTGACCCGCACACTTTGCACATTGCCCGCACACCCATACATGCACATGCCCACTGCCCATGCCCGCACCACCTCAGCCATTACCCACACATCCTCCGTCGCGCACCCATAACGTCACCCGCACTACCTGCCTAAACTAACCATACCTCGGGCACTTCGGCCTAGTCCCGTGCATCACCGTTAATGGCTGGGATTGGTGTTTCTCTCTCCTCCTGCTTTTCAGAAAACCACTTTTTTCGGCTAAAATTTCTCTCCTCTCGCTTTTCTTAAAACTACCTTTTTCAGCTAAAATTTCTCTCTCCTCCCATTTTTTTGAAAACCCTCTTTTCCCCACTGGACAAAAATCCTCCCCACCCATTTTTTCCTTCAACTCCCCCCTTTACCCATTGGACAAAAATCCTATCCCCTCAATTTAGGAAAGAGCTACCCTTTCATCCATTGGATAAAGGGATTCCCCCTCTCCTATTTGGCCAGAAAAATTTATGAATACCACCCTCCCTTAGAAAACATAGACCAACACACTAGAATCCCCCTTCACTCTTTCATAGTGAAATTTTCCTCCCCTCCCCCTCTTGATTTTCTTCTGATCTTTGGAGCGATCTTCGTCAAGATTCGAAAACGCATTCGGATCTTTGAAGTGTTCTTCGGGATCTTGAAGATCTTTAATCCAAATTCATAGTTAGATCCAATTTTTAGTTAAAAACAGTATGTTCTTGAGCCACCTTGCTTGAGTGTTCTTGAGTGTTCTTGAGCATTGATGAGCACATTTATGTGTAAAATCTAGGGTAGTAAAACATGAATTTTACATATTTACAATGGAGCTACCTTCGGTTTTACTCTCTTTTTGCAGGTTTTATATTTTCAAGGCCTTAAGGATTATCGGGCACTATATCTTCAATTTTACACACAAAGATGCCCTATTTCTTTTCATGGTTACGAAGAGGATGAAATTCTGAGCAAGGTGGACGTGTTCAATTAAAAGTACACATTCGTTTGGTCACCCGTACAAATGATTATGGAATTCTGGGACACGTAGTGTCTGAGGCCGAAATCGAGGTGGATCCTGATAAGGTGAAAGCAGAAGTAGAGAGGGAAAGCCCTAAGAACGTTACTAAAGTTAGAAGTTTCTTGGGTTTGGCTGGATACTACTGGCGCTTCATTGAGAATTTTGCTCGGATCTCAGCACCAATGACTAAGTTAACCAAAAAGGGTGTGAAATTTGAATGGGTAGAGGAATGTGAGAAGAGTTTTCAAGAATTGAAGAAGAGGTTGGTGTCAGCCCCTGTGTTGACCATCCCTGAAGGCACAGGTGGAATGACAGTCTTCACTGACGCTTCCAAGGTTGGGTTGGGTTGTGTTCTCATGTAACGCAGTAAGGTGATAGCGTATGCATCCCGACAACTAAAGGAATATGAGAAGAACTACCCCACTCATGACTTGGAACTAGCCGTAGTCATTTTTGCCCTAAAGATTTGGCGACATTATTTGTATGGGGAGAAGTGCGAGATATACAGTGATCACAAAAGCCTTAAGTATTTTTTCACCCAAAAAGATTTGAACATGAGGCAGAGGAGATGGCTTGAGCTCATGAAGGATTATGACTGTGACATTCAGTATCATCCCGGCAAGGCTAATGTAGTGGCAGATGCTTTGAGTCGGAAGGCACAGACTGTGTCACTCTCATACTTAGCAGTCAACCCACCACTCGTACAAGAGGCGATGCTAATGGATGAAACCCTCTTATATGAAGGAGCAACCTTAGAGCTTGAACATCAACCAGAAAACCTTGAATGGTTGACTGTATCCCTGGCAGCCCTACAGGTGCATCCATCTATTTGGCAAGAGGTGATAATGAAACAACCTTTGGACCCTGAGTTGCAACAGATCAGAGTTAAGATTCAAAATCAAATGATGAACGACCCTGATTTCATTTTAGCCAGTGACGGGGCATTATTGTTTCGAGGTAGGTTGTGTGTGCCCGATGATTTAGAGATACAAGACAAGATAGTGCGGGAAGCACATAGCTCCAAGTACTAACTCCACCTAGGAAGTACAAAGATGTATAAGGACCTTAAACAAAATTACTGGTGGCCAAGCATGAGAATCACAATAGACCTATATGTGGCGACTTGTCTTACATGCCAAAAAGTAAAAGCTGAGAGGCATCGACCTTATGGTACTCTTCAGCCACTCCCAGTACCAGACTGGAAGTGGGATAGGATTACAATGGACTTTGTCACCGAACTACCATGCACACCTAAGGGGATGGATGCGATATGGGTGATAGTTGATCGGCTTACTAAGACTACTCATCTCATTCCCATCAAGACCAAGTTCTCTATGGCTAAGTTAGCACAACTTTATATGGATAACATAGTGCGCTTGCATGGAGTGCTAGTGAGCATTGTGTCAGATAGGGACCCAAGGTTCACTTCCAGATTTTGAAAAAGCTTCCAGCATGCTTTGGGATCACAATTGAATTTGAGTACTGCTTTCCACCCGCAGACTGATGGTCAGTCGGAGTGAACCATACAGATATTAGAGGACATGCTCAGGGCATGTGCAATGGAAATGTGTGGTAGTTGGGAAGAATATATACCCCTTATGGAGTTTGCCTATAACAACAGTTACCAAGCTACAATTGGGATGGCTCCATATGAGGCATTATATGGTAGGAAGTGTAGAACTCCTCTGTATTGGAATAAGGTAGATGAATGCCGAATGTTAGGACCTGAAATGATACAGATGACTTGTGACAAGGTCAATGTTATTCGAGAAGTCACGTCAAAAGAGCTATGCAGACAACTGCAGAAAAGACATTGAGTTTCAAGCAGGAGAAAAGGCGTTTCTCAAGATTTCTCCTACTAAAGGGTTACAAAGATTCCATAGAAAGGGTAAGTTGAGCCCGAGATACATTGGCCCAATTAAAAGAATAATGGATTAGAACTGAACTGAGATACAGAACCAGCCCATTTGCAGTTGTCCCAGAGGTACAAGGAATATTTCAAATGCCAACAAGGATCGATGGACCACAACCTTAAGTGATTGAAGATTCGTTTTTGGTAACGACAACTACCTAGCGTAGTTGGTGAGCTATGGTGTACAAAATTTCCTTGCTCACCAAGAGGTCTCAAGTTCGAATCTCATGGTTGTTTTTTTTTAGAGAATTTTGTTGAAGATTTCCTGCTTTTCACTCACTTAAAGCACTAAGGGCATGGAGGGGATTTCCACATCAAATTAGAAGCAAGGAAAATCGTGGAAGGGTTCCTAAGAAGAGAAGAAAAAAAAAGGAAAGAAAAAAAAAGGGAGAAATAGAGATTGTCCAAATCTTCTCTCTCCTCCACATCATCACCAAAATATTGTCCAAATCACACAAAGCAAGAAGAAAATCATCCCTTGGAGGGAGAAAAAGAAGAGAAATAAATTAGAAAAAAAAAAGGAAAGAAAATAAGCAAAAAATTATAGGAAATTTCTCAAAGTTTATTTCTCTCTTCTCTCTCCTCCACCTTAGCACTTTTGGTCTCAAAAGATCTGACAATCAATTGTGGGTTTCTCTCTTTTAGGAAAGAGAAAATTGTTACCCTACCTCCCCATTCCCTATAAATACAACTCATGTAAGAGGAGGGGAGACAATTCATTCTTCTTCTAGTTTTTTTTTAGTTGCTCTCTCTTTCTCTCTCTCTCTCTTTAGTTTTAGTTCTTCTTTATCTTTTTTTTAATCACTTTTGTAATAGATTTTTTTTATTTCAATTAATGCAAGCACTCTTTTTTTTATTCAGCCTTTTATGTTTATGATTTATGCAATTGAGTTGTAATTTTTTAAGTTATAGTTCTAGGCTTAGATCTAGGTGACAAGATCACGAGCCGTGGAGCAAATTTTTTTTTCAAGTTCAAGCATTGATTCAAGTAAGTAGGCTCCTTCAGTAGTCTTCTCTCCCCCCTCTCATTCCCTCTTCTAACTACCCTTTCTTTCTTAATTTAGGATTTTTATTTTCAGTCGTTACACTATTGCTATCCCTTTCCCCCAAGGTTCATGGCTAGTGTATGTGTTGGCCTTGCGCCTCCTAGCCATAGAACCATCAATTTATTGCTTTTATTTTAATTGTCTCCCTTTCCCTAAAGCCAAGTAGAGTAACCCTTGTAAGAGTGACTCTCTGGTCAAGTAGGGAAGCTCATATTATGATGCATCCCTCGGGCTAAATAGAGAAACCTACTTGTGAGTCTCTCTCTAGCTTTATCCCCTTTCTTTTACTTTATTTTTATTTCAGCATTTTTTCCTTTATTTATTTATTTTTTTTAATTGCGTGGGCTGTTTATTTTCAGTTATTTATTTATTTAATTTTAATTGTGTGGCTTGCGTCTTTAAATTCTTAGATGACGAATGATTAGGACGTTATTTTAGATACATATGTTTAGGACGGTAATTAGAATTAGATCACAACCATTAATCGGTTCACTTTCGCATTATTAAAAGAAATAAAAAAATAAAGTGGCTGCTCTCCCTGTGTTCGACCCGTAGCTACACTGATCCGTACGCTTGTGGTTACATTTTAAATCTCAAACACGTGGCTTGCGTCTTTAAATTCTTAGACGACAAATGGTTAGGACGTTATTTTAGATACATATGTTTAGGACAGTAATTAGAATTAGATCACAACCATTAATCAGTTCACTTTCACATTATTAAACGAAAAATAAAATAAAGTGGTTGCTCTCCCTGTGGTCGACCCGTAGCTACACTGATCAGTATGCTTGCGGTTACATTTTAAAATCTCAAACAAAAGACTTCAGCGAATTCCTTCAGAAGATTAATCATCTGTTCTGTTTCTTCATTGTCTAAGGTGGTACCAATTTTTACCTCTCGAAGGCATTGGTCGGTTCCTAAATTAATATCCGGGTATCCTCACGGATGGGTTGGGCCTTCTTTGGTTTGCATTGTTTTATTAGTTCTTGATATTTATTAAGATCATTATCAGAAAAAGGAGGCAAGTCATACTTGAAATCAGAAATTTCATTCATGAAAGGAGTAATAGACTCGACATACACGGACTCTGGACTTTCCTTAAGAGGGAAGGCCGACTCATAATCATGAACAGAAGACTCAACAACTGACTCGACTATAGACTCGATGATGGATTTGATGCTTTTATCAGTGGTATTCAGGCTAGTTGACTCGGTAACATAAGTAAATATGAAGTTCTCCCCAATGCTAGTCCAGTTCGGGAGCGGTTCGATGGCTCGATGGATGAGGAGATGTGGTAAAGGCCTCCTTCTCCTTCTGAGAATGTTGCTGCTATTTCTTCAATGGTGTAATGGTTCTTCTAGATAGGTGCCTGCTTCTTCACAAATACCAGGTGATCAATTTCATGTTCCCTGAAGCCGAACTTTCTGAGAGGTGAGGTTTGGTGGAGACTACTTAATCTTTTTTCTATAAAGTCCATCTTTTCAAGTCTATTGAGGGAGGCTATCCCAGTGCCTCAATCACATCTTTGACCACCCTTATGGACCTTCCCATTGCAGTTGATTTGGGCACAGTACATATAGACCAACATTTTACTGGCTTCGAAAGGCCTAGGCTTGAGCTCATGTAACTCTTGGGCTCTTGGTTCCAGTAGGAGGGAGCAAATGTAGCTTTTCAAATCAATGGGATGTTGTAAACCCTAGGCGAGCCTTATCTTCTTTTCCCATTCTCTTTTCAAGAGGACTCGAGGACTTGGTGCCTCCTATGACCAGATAAATGTTGTAGGGTTACTAGAGGAAGAACCATCCTCAATTAGTGCAATTTCTGCTATCCCGGTGATTCAACTGTCTTGATCACTTTCTTTGGTTAGCATTTGCTGTTGTTCTACCTCATGAGTTACCCAGTCAAAATCATCTTGAAAGAATACCTCAAATCTTGGTTGCATCTTTGCGGTGGTTTCATCAAAACCACAGTTCAACATTTCCACAAAAGGAAATCTTCTCCTTCCCTTATGAATTACCCGTTGAGAGTGGGGTAGTAAGAGGCGGATATTTTCCTGGTCATCCTTAGTACCTTCTACCCTTTGCTGCCATTCTTACTCCTTGGTCTGGGGGTTTGAGGAATGTACCCAAGACCATTCCTTCCTTTGCTGACCACTGGAGTAGGTAATTTTGAAACCCCCTGATGATAGTTTCCTAATCCCATCCCTAGAAAGTATTGCACGTTCCTCATCATTTGGTTCACCGGAGGGCTCCATATAGCTTCATAGTTAGCCATAATCTTTTCATCAGGCATTTCCTTGGCGAGTGCTGCACAAGTTTCCTCTATTTTAAAACTGCTAAGTTGAACTTCCTGGTCTTGTACTTCTCCATTTCCAATATTGGCTAAGGTGTTGACCACTTTGGGATCCCCCACTACTGTAATCACCTTCCCTTCAGGAATGAATTTCATTTTCTGATGGAGACTAGAGATTGCCTTCGCATGATGTAACTAAGGCCTTCCTAAGAGCATGTTGAAAGATGTCGGTATATCAATGATCTTGAAATCAATATCAAACTTCACTGGGAAAATCATTACGGTTATGGTGAGGATGCCAAGGATTTTCCTCTTGGAATTGTCATATGCCTATATGGTTTGGTTTGATGACCTCATCTCTTCTAGGTTGATGCCAATACTCTTTGCTGATCTCAAGGGTAGAACATTCAAAGCGGACCCATTGTCAATGAGAACCTGGGGAACCACCTTGTCCAAACATTCTACCGTAATGTGTAGAGCTTTATTGTGCTGGGCTCCTTTGGGGAGTTTGGAGTCTAAGAACATCAATGATTGTACCGCATATGTTGCCCCCACTATGTGTGAGAGGTGTACCGGACCTCTCTTGATTGGCACTTGCACATTGGTGAGAGACTTCAAGACTGCTTTGCGGTGTGTGGGGGAGGCCATCAACAATTCCCAAATTGAGATATTTGCTTGGGACTTCTTGAGCTAAGCCAAGACTGGATTCTCCGGTTCTTTCTTCAAGCCGCTAGTTTCTGCCTCACTAGTTATTAACTATTCTATGGCTAGGGCCTTGCCCTTGTAGTCTCTTCCACTCTAAGTTTCCATCACATTGGCAGGTTTCTTCACAATGATCTCTATAAGATAACAATCTTCATCATCACTATTTGTTATGGAAATTATCCCTACCATGGTGTCATCTTCTTCCTCAGATTCCTCTTCACTACTTGGGGTAAAAGGTCGAGGTCCTCCATAAATTTCCATAGCCCTAGCTCCTATCTTCTTGACTGCATTGGAAAGCCACACAACTGCTATATCTATCATTTCTACAAGTGTGGACTGTCTCCCTATTTTCTCAAGGATTATCAACTGCTCGGTGTAGCATTGTTCACTGATGGCCACTTCACCTAACATTCGGTCAATTCCATCAGCCTCGAGTTTTATCTCAACTAAATGATTATAAACATAAGCCATGTGTTCTGCTATAGGATTTGCTTCACCTTCAATAGTTATCTCATAGCCTTCACTATCCTCTGAATCTAATGTCGGATCATCCCCTTCCATGTGAATTGTGAGCGCTGACTGAATTACATCGGTAGGGTCAATCATTGGGTCATCTTTGCCAATTGCATACATTGAATATCCTCCCATATCCCTAGGTGAATAGTATCCTGATTCATCATCTTCATCATTGTGCCAAGGCCCCTAGTAGTCATCCTAGTCCTGGTACTCATCATCATCTTGAGAATTAGAGTCATCTCCATCATTCTCATCTTCGCTCTTATCCTCATCGTCGTCATCATCTTCTTCTTTGCTGATTTCCCCCTCACTTGGTTCTTTATTAGATTCCTCTTGACCATCAAATTTCCCCATATCCAAATGTTCATAGTATTCGGAGTGTATGGATCTAAAAATTTCCATAGGGCTAGACTTGGTCTCATTGGCCCGAACATGGATTAGGCCAAACTCATCGTCTTCTGTGTCACTCCCGATGTGGATTAAGGAGGTGTGCTCTTTAATTCACTCTCCCACGGACAATGCTATCACTGCTCTGGGGAGGTCATTCGTGACTTCTTCAAATCACCTCTGGATTATCCTTTGAAGATATAATGGGCTGAATTAGAGAAGTGGGATCACCATTCTAGCCTTCTCCTAAAGCATTCACTGATCCTGTTGATGAGGTCATCTTTGGGGAGTCTGGTAATGCGAGCATATCCTTCCAATTGTACCCATCCATCCATCCTTCCTTTGGGTTATATATCGATCCTTGAGAATGGGATTGGTATAAGGGTGATAAGGGATATGAGGCGGGGTGGTATGAAGGTGATGTGACAGAAGAAATGGGGTATTGTGAGGAAGATAGGGGGTGATAAGATGATGAGGTCCCTTCTCCTTGATGGTGTGGGAAAGGTTGATGATATGGTGGAGGTGGAGGTTCATAATATGATGGAGGTTGGTAATATGGTGAAGGTTGGAGATATGCTGGAGGTTGGAGATGTGCTGCGGTGGATTCTTCTATTGAATGGCTTTCTCGTAAGCCCTAGCTTTTTTACTCATGGCTCTCTTGTAGGCACGGGCTTTCATGTGATTCTTCCAAGCCCTAGGTTCAATGAGTTGAGTAGGACCACTCTTTATTGCTTCTTCATCTAAATTGTTCACATGGTCATAAAACATGGGATAACAAAAGTTCTTATCCATCTAATACATGTGAATAGCCCTTCGGAAAGAGTCACACTCATTTTGACAAGCATCCTTAACGAATCCACGGATGTGTTCTACAAATTCTGGAGGAAGGGATAACCTTTACACCAGCTGGAACTTCTCTTGCCATCTAACATGCCTCTCTTCTTGGTATTTTTTGGCATCCCAAAAAAAATGGGTTGGATCTTAGAACTTAGGATCCCAATTTCGCCAGTTGTGAGGGTAGCGGCCAGAGATGGATCCCCGTCCTCTCTCCTCTCTCTCCCTTTACCTTCGTGGTGAGGGGGAAGGTGGCTCAAGTCGTGTATGCTTCACTTGTGGGCCCCGCACTGCGGTATCATCCCTTGGAGATACGTGGAGGTCTATTTCGTAAGAGTGTAAAATTCATCCTTTGAGACGGGGGTTTTGATGATGGTCCAATTCAGGGATCGAGATCATGCAAATGGGGTTTGGAGTCGCCACCTAGGATTATGGGCTTAGGACCCGAGGGTGGGCCCAATTCCTGAGAAAAGGGCCCAAAATTTGGTCTGGTCCAGAGATTTAGGGTAAGTATTAGGTTACAGAGTTGGGAAGATGTTAAGCACCCAATCTACCCAGTTCAACTGGTCTTCTTGCTAGATGCTTGAGAATGAATATTTTCCACAATTATTACCATTCCACATGTATGGCTAAGTTATCACACATATATACATTAATTGAATTCAAACTATTATATACACTAAAATAAGGCTTATTAGATGTCTACATTATGCTTGAATGAGGAGAGAGATTATACCTGAATTTGACCCCTGTTTCGAGTCAAGAGGGGTGGGCCCCTGATTGGTACTTGCTCAGACTATATTTTGGATTCTCCTAGCTCAGGGGAAGATGGTCTTGACCACCAACTTCCTTTCTTGAGAGATGCTAATTGTGATGGTATCTGGACAGAGTTCTAGCTAGGAATGATCATTTTTGGATTTGGATTCGAACAGAGCTTCGACTAGGGAAGGCTATTTCTGGCCCTAGATTCTGATAGAGCTTCGGCTAGGAAGGCTATTTTCGGGCTTAGGATAAGGTGGCACTCCGGCAGAGCTTCTACTGGGGATAGGCTAAGGGAGGGCTAGGCTAAGGTGGCACTTTGGCAAAGCTTTCTCAGGGAATGGCTATTTCTGTAAAGATTCCAGGGACACTCAGATAGAAGTTCGGCTAGGAAAGGTTATTTTTGGGCTTGGGATGAGGTGGCACTCCGGTAGAGCTTTCGCTGGGGATAGGCTAAGGGAGTGCTAGGCTGAGGTGGCACTTCGACAGAGCTTCCACTGGGAATGGATATTTCTGGAAAGATTCTAGGGACACTTGGACAAGGGTTCGACTAGGACAGGCTATTTCTAAAAAAAAAAGGAGCTTACATTGAAGAACTCCAAAGTCCTGAAGAACACCTTGAAGATCCGAACAGAGTTTTAGATCTTAACAAAGATCTCTTCGTAGACCCAAAGAACCTCAAAAAATGGGGTTTTTATCTCAAGAACGCTCAAGAACACTCAAGGGAGGTAGCTCAAGAACATACTATTTTTGGCTAAAAACTGGATACTAGGAATTTGGACTGAAGATCTTCAAGATCCCAAGAACACATCGAAGATCCGAATAAGTTTTCAGATCTTGACAAAGATCGCTCCAAAGATCAGAAGAAAATCAAGAGGGGGGAGGGGAGGAAAATTTCACTCTGAAAAGGGATTCAGGTGTTTGTTGATGTCCCTTTTCTAAGGGAGAGGGGGATTTTTTTTAAGCAAGTAGGAAAGGGGGAATCCCTTTATCCAGTGGACGAAAGGGGGCTCTTGCCTAAAGTGAAGAGATAGGATTTTTGTCCAATGGGTAAAAGGGGGGTTGAAGGCAAAAATGGGTGGGAAGGGCTTTTGTCCAGTGGGTAAAAGGGGGTTTTCAGAAAAAAATTGGGAGGAGAGAGAAATTTTAGCTTGAAAAAGCTTGAGGAGAGAGAAAGTTTTACCAAAAAAGGCAATTTTTGAAAAAGCAGGAGTACAAAAAAAGTTTGGAAAAGGTAGTTTTCAAAAAAGCGTGAGGAGAGAGAAAGTTTTGCCCGAAAAGGTAGTTTTTTGAAAAGCCAGAGGAGAGAGAAAGTTTTGCCATAAAAGGTAATTTTAGGAAAAGCGGGAGGAGAGAGAAGGCTTTATAGAAAAAGGTAGTTTTTGGAAAAGCAGGAGGAGAGAGAAAGTTTTGCCAGAAAATGTAGTTTTCAGAAAAAAGGGAGAAGAGAGAAAGTTTTGTCGGGAAAGGTAATTTTTAGAAAAGCGGGAGGAGAGAGAAGTTTTTTTCGGGAGTGCGGGTGATGTCATGGGTGTGCTAATGCATGTGTGTGCGGGCAATGTGCACGGTGTGCTGGCCATGTGCACGGTGTGTAGGCACAGTGTGCATGGTGTGCGGGCCATGTGCATGGTGTGCGGGCCATGTGTGCACGGTGTGTGGGCACAGTGTGCATGGTGTGCGGGCACAATGTGCAAGGTGTGCGGGCCATGTGCACGGTGTGCGGGCCAGATGTGCATGGTGTGAGGGCACAGTGTGCACGAGACCCTAGCACAGCGTGCAGCAGACCCACGCACAACACGAGGCAGGCCAGTGCACAGGTGTGTGGCCAGGCTAGGCTTGACTGGGCTGGTCGGCTTAGCTGGGCTGGCTGGCTGGCTTGGCTAGGCCGGCCGATTGGGTGGCTGGCCGGTTGGGTGGCTGGTGTGCGCGACATACGTGAGGAAAAACGTGATTTTTCGGGAATGATTGCCAAAGATCCGTCGGTCCAATTTTGGCATATCATATATCGTTGGAATCATATTTTCAAGCACTATTCATCTGTATGGTTATCTTGACCAAATTCTTTCATATATGAAAGCCAAAATTAGACCTTCCTCTCTCCCACGCGGGGATTTCTAGGGCTTTGGGTAGGGGAATGTTTCCATCAGCATCTCTGTTGGTCAGAATTCAGAAGTCGCGTCCAAGATCCATATTTCATCATAGCCAGAGGAGGGTGAAAAAATTGGGTGTCTACACCAGTCAATCATTGTTGCCAATATGTTGTCGGTTCCATAATCCAGGAGAGGATTAGAATTGACATTAGGAGATTGCTTCACCTTGACTTCAATGGTCCCGTTGTCTACCAAGTCCTGGATTTCATGCTGGAGACCTATGCATCTTTCAGTATTGTAACCCTTCTGAGTGTGATAAGCACAATATTTATGATCTTTGCACTAAGCTGGGTGAGGGTTGTTGATTGCCCTTGGAGCCACTATCCCTAGCAATCCTTGTTTCTTTAACTTTTCATACACTGCTATCACAGGCATTCCCAAATCCGTAAATTGCCTTCTTGGACTAGGATCCTTCTGGGAGGGTGCATTTGCTTCTATCACGAATGGTTGTGAAGAGGTGATAGGAGAGACTGACTGTTACATTGCACCTACCATATTGGTCTCAGGATCCTTTCCCCGTCCAACTCTAGTGTTTTTGCTTGCATCTTGGGAGGATCCTTGGTATTGAGCTTCCCTTAGGATTCTGTTTTCTACAAGTGTACCAGTGGCTATCAAGGCATCAAAAGTTTATAGATGTTGATAGTAAAGGACATCATACTAAGGCTTTGACAAGTTTTCAATCAACATTTCTACTTGCTCTGCTTTTGAAGGCCGATTTGCCATCTTGGCGGCCTTATCCCTAAACCTCATCAAAAAGGCGGTGAATCCTTTTCTAGGCTATTGTCTCAACGTCTCAAGCTCCCAACGTTTCACATCCACCTCGGTGTTGTAAGAGTATTGCTTGGTAAAGGGTTTCACCACCATTGTCCAATCCTAGGTTTGGGAAGACTCCAACTGGGTGAGCCACCTTAGTGCTGGTCCTGATAGTGTTAACATGAATGCTTGTCCCATTTGGTTATCCGCAAGTTGCCATGACTTGGCGATGCTGAGGAAGACTTTGAGATGAGCCTTGGGGTCCCCTGACCCATCAAACCTATTAGTCTGGCATTTGAACTTCTCGGGAATCCTTGCCACAGAAAAGAAATTCATTTCATCAGAATCCGTTGCTTGGCTTTCCGAACTCTTTCCTGTTTCGGAGTATATTTTCTAACTTCTCCAATTGCTCCCTAACTTTTCTTTCTCTCTCCATCTCTGGAGGTTCCATTTGGACATGCACTGCAAACTCTTCTTCCTCATCTTCAATCACTAATCTGGGAGGAGGGACCTTGGAATAGGCCCCCCATTCACCATTTGGACGAGTAAGTGAAACTCCTCTCTGACTGGTTGGCCTGACTTGCTCTGGTTCTCTTGAGTCAACTCGGGAAGAATTCCCACGATGACCCGTAGGTCTGTTTTGATCCAACTCTCTTGTAGCTTGTCCTAGTTCAGTCCTGAGAGGGTTCTGGAGTGCATGCAGTATCTATGCTATCCCTCTCTTGACCTCGGCCATTTTCGTCTGCAAGGTCTCTACAGGGTGGACCCATGCTTCCCTGGGAGATTCAAGATCGTGTGGATCCATGTAGACTAGGTTGTAATCACTTGATGGTAGACAATCTCGAAGAGATGACGGAGGTGATATTGGACTTAATCGAGTCAACTGGTTACCCTGACGTGTCTAAATGGACCACGGAGAATACTTAAGGTGTGGAATTGTGTTTGAACAAAAAATGGCTTATTTTAGGATTCTTATATTCCCAACCCCTTTGTTCATACATTCACTAGATTAATAACTAATTATCCATCCAAAGCTAGTTCACTTAATGGTAGGGAGTGGATAGGGGTTGATGCCCCTAGTCCACTCAATGCCATAAGTGGGAGGTTCACACAAATGGCTTGACCAGAATATTCATATTAATACATTCTTTGCCAATCAAGTCATCTTTTCCTTAATCTTATCCCGCTAGGTGACCTTCCTCCTAGTTTCCTCAGGTCTTTTAGATAATTTGGCATTTCGCGGGACTTTGACACATTCAGCCCGGTTCACGTATGCCAAATCATCCATATTTCAATTTTAAGGAGGAATGACACATTTTATCCAAAACCCACTTAGGAGAGCATTTCTTTATGACCAGAATATATCATAAGAAAATTCCTTTTTAAGACCACAAACAAATTCTACAGATCAGCTTGTGGTGTTCTTAGTGTTCTCATCTATTTCCTACATGATTCGAGTATGCAGTGGATGCAATAGGACCGACAAGGCTTCTTTGACAGGATCTATATACGCTAGGTACATGATCCTTTTGATATACCCATGGGTACGAGATCAAGGGGGTGACTTCCTTGCCCGTTACTTGTGACTACACACGAGGTTAAGCAACTGGCCACAGGGTGGTGGAACTGTGACTGATTGTGTGCAAAAGTGTAATGCGGGAATATCATTATCCGATCTCAGAATGTCATAACGTGCACAGACCTCCCCAAGGGTGCTGGAACAATTATGAACATCCTCGCTGTTTAACAATACCCCACACCCTTATACAGGAAGCGGCTACTATTTGCTCTTAGAGTACTACTCTCTATGACATACACTAACCTCCCCAAGGGTGTTGGCATAACAGGGAGTCCCTCACCAAATGATTTCACTTCGAGCACGATGCATAATGTGGTTAGCGAGTACAAGTACAAACATAGGGTTAGCCAAACATGTGTTTAAACAGATGTGGTGGAAAATGTTCTTGCATTTAATAGTAGCATCTAGTGTCGGAAGCTTGACATTTATCCCCAATGGAGTCGCCACGTGAGGGTAGCGGCCAGAAATGAGGTCTCTCTTCTCCCCTTTGGGGGGGGGGAAGAAAAGGACTTGCGTCCATTCCGTCCTCTCTCCTCTCTTTCTCTTTCATAAGGGAGGGGTGTGTCATGTGTGCTTACCCTGTAGGCGCCGCACCACCGTATCATTGCTTGGAGATACGTGGAGGCCTATTTCGTAAGAGTGTAAAGTTCATCTTTCAAGACGGGGATTTGATGATGGCCCAATATAGGGATCGGGATCATGCAAAAGGGTTTGGAGTTACCACCTAAGATTATGGGCTTAGGACCCAGGGGTGTGCCCAATTCCTGAGAAAATGGCCCAAAATTTGGTCTAGTCCAGCGATTCAGAGTAAGTGTTAGATTGTAGAGTTGGGAAGGTGTTAGGCACCCTATCTACCCGGTTCAACAGGTCTTCCTACTAGATGCTTAAGAACGAACATTTTCCATGATTATTTTCATCTGTATGCATGGCTAAGATCATTCACATGTACGATTGAATTTAAATAACTATGTACACTAACACAAAATCAATATAGAGTCTACATGGTGACAATTCGATTGAGGAATTGTACCTGAACTTAACCATTCTTTAGGGTCAAGAGGGGTGGACCCCTGATCAGCACTAGCTCAGACTGTCTTTCAGATTCTCCTGGCTACGAGGAAGATGGTCTTGACCTCCAACTTCCTTTTCTCGAGAGATGTTGATCGGACAGAGTTCCTATCACACCCCGTTCACACAGAACCGGGCCAGTGACCGGGTTAACACCGGTTAACCCAAACCTGCCAGGATCATCTGATACAGTATTCCACCACAGCATACACACAACTAAGAAAGAGCTCATCAGTTCAGCGGAAGACTTGTTTTACCTGTGAATATTCCCATAATACTTGATACCCGAATTGTGATACAATAGTTAAATACATGTGGGCTCGAAGGCATGATATTTACACAATAAGAGTACAATTCACATATCAAGTACATAAAGGAATCATCAAAAATCAGAGTGTATAACTCAGGTCGATATCAAATCTTAGAGCTCAGCACGATATCAAGGGTTGAGCCCAGCTCGGCATCAAAAGGTAGAGCTCAGCTCGGCATCAAAAGTGGAGCTCAGCTCGGTATCAGAACGGAGGTCCCGCAGCACAACTCTCGCACGAGCAATTAGTGTCGTGCTCTAACTCCTCAGGGACCCACCAGTCCTCTTCAAGGAACTCCACTGTGGGACCCGCCCCATGCTCATCTGGTTGATGACCTGCAAAATCATCTAAAAGAGGTGCACACGTGGGATGAGCTCACTAGCTCAGTAAGTGGAAAGATGGACCACACAGCAGTCCACACAACAAATCACAATCATATGCATTATATGCTATGCAATACATTTTAAATCACATCCACCTAAGCAACATTACTAAGTCTTTGGTTTAGTGCTACTACAACCACAGTGCGCGTATACTCTGGGTACGAGCTGCGAACTCCATCCTGTGATACGCCCAAAGGGCTGTCGAAGAAGGCCCACCGTGAGTACTCGAAAAAATAAAAACATGCCGACCACCGGCTCTCAACATAAAGTAAATGACTGAAAATTAAAGGTGTTGACTCCAGCAATTTAAAAGCAGTATGATTGACCCTCTTGAATATACCATCGGGGTTACCGACTGTCCTAATGACCAGCCAGGCGTAATGTCTAACCGCCACAGTGACCCGACGACCGCGACCACTGCTTCCCCCCAAATGGTAACCCAACACCTTAACCCTTGTTGGGAAGGGTCGTAGCACGGGAAGGTGATAATCCTAAACCGCATGCTCCTATATGACAATAGTACGATTGTATAGTGCCACCGCGTCCCATACCATGGGCCACCAATGCACTCGTTTCCAGGCCGACTACGGCATCTAATCTATTAATGCATCATGCACAATGATGTCAACATTCACCACATAAGCATATCATCACTTGGCAATTAGAAAATAAACACAACACCGATGGCAAAACAATGTGAGGATGACTAATCTACATAGCATTTTCATGATGACATGGCTAGTCTAGATACAGTTAAATGAATGTCAAACAATGCCTTGAAACAAGGCCAAATGTCCTCTCCCCACTTACCTGTAGTGTACAAGGACTCACGCTCGGTACGGGTGAGATCTGGTGCGAGAAGCGTAGGATTTGGTGAACCTATCATGAGTGAGCAGGGTTAGTACTTCACCACTTTGGGATCAAGATTAATATGATCCAATGATAAGATCATGTTTAGAATCCTAAAAGGAGGTCACACGTCCGTTTTGGGTCCAATCGGACGTAAAAATCACGTTCGGAGCCTCTCGGGTGGGTCGGACAGCCCACCTGTCTGACCCATTAGTCAGACCCACCGGTCTGGACCAGCGGGTAGGTCGGCCCACCGGTCGGCCCATCGATCTGACCCATCGGTTGGGCCCGAGGGTCCTGCTAAGACTGACGGGCAGGGTGGCCCGTCGGTTGGGCCTGAGGGCCCTGCCCTCTCAGGCGGATGCCCACAGGCGGGCCAAATGGCCCATCGGTCTTGGCGGGAAACTGCTGTTTCATCCCAAACTTGCCCCAACCTTTGGAGATTCAAATGGGGCTTTTCCAAACCCATGCTTTACACATTCAAGGTCTCATAAGATGGTTCTAACCTAGATCTAGGTTAGATTTAAGGAATAGAAAGCCATCTTACCTTCTTTGCTCAAGAACTCCTTCAAAACCCCAAAATCACTTCAAATCAACAATGCTTCTCCAACCTTGTAAATACTTCTTCAAATCCTTCAAAATCAACACATAGATCATCTATTAAACCTTAGATTCATCATCTCAAGGGGGATTTACAAGATCTCAAGAAACCCTACCCAAATCAAGGGTTTTACTTGGGTATGGTGAAAGTTTAAGGAACCCAACCTTTGCTCACCTCTAAACGTAGATCTAGTGTTGGAGATCACTCTTCCGGCGTCGGAATGGGAAGATCAAGCCTCGGCGCCGCTGAAATCCATCTCTTCTTCCTCTTCCTTCTCTTCTCCTCTTCTTTCCCTTCTTTTTTCTCTCTTCTTTACTCTCCTCACCAACGTACGAGTGTCATAAATGAGAAAAGAAAAAGGAAAATTTAAATGCTATTTATACTTCCTAAATAACTAAACAATCACATGGATGGGTCACTCAGGTGGGTGGATGCGCCCACCTGTCCGCCCACCTGAGGGCCAAAACTTGGCCAACAAGTGGGATTTTGACAGAATTCGGCCCTCGGCATGAATCTCACTCTTGGCCTAAGATGTAATATACATATGTGCCTTAAAATACGGCTACATACCTGCTTTATCCGTACATGATTTTATGATAGGTGCATGTACACGGCTTGGGTACCCCGTCTCTTCTAGCACTGGCTCGGACTTGTCGGGCCAGCCGGTGTTTAAGGTCACCCTTGCCATCATAGTCCATAAGGAACCCGCTCTAACTCTCTCCGGTTCGGGTCCTGCATGGTTAAACCGGGTCAACCGTATAATCAGACCGGGTTTAAGAAGTAGGGTATTACAGTTCCGGCTAGGAATGGTTACCTTCGAACTTTAACTATTGATTCAGCAGAGCTTCCGCTAAAGATGGGCTACTTCCGAGTTTTGGCTGAGGTGGCACTCCGATAGAGCATCCGCTGGGGATAGGCTATGGGAGGGCTAGGCTGTGGATATTCCCGCAGAGCTTCCGCTAGGGTGAGCTATTTCTGGACTTTGGCTGAGGTGGCACTCCGGCAGGGCTTCTGCTGGGAATATGCTATTCTCTAAGGATTGAGGAACTTCAAAGCTTGAAGAACACTTCGAAGATCCGAAGAACACTTCTGATCTTATGAAGATCTCTTCGAAGGCTTGACGAACCTCAAGAGGGGGAGGGAGACTAAGGGGATATTTTTCCGACAAAAGCTCACTCAAAGAAAGCAAGGGGTTGAAGAATTTCGATGGCTTGAAGAACACTTTGAAGAATTTCGAAGGCCCGAAGAACACTTCGGATATTATGAAGATCTCTTCGAAGACTTATAAAACCTCAAGGGGGGAAGGGAAGGAGAGAGGGTAGGGCTTCTCATACTAAGAGGCTTGGAATCTTGTGGTGTTTTGGTGTGTTGTTGTTGTGAAAAACCAAAGGGAGGGGGGTATTTATAGGATTCTTGAACCAATGGGGAGAGAAAGGGAATTCCCTGGCCAATGGTAGAAAAAAATGGTTCTTTTAAACCAATGGGAAGAAAAAATGAAAATTTGGTGGGGTGGGAGATAGTTTTTTGGACTAATAGGAAAAGTGAGTCTTTTTTTTTTTTTTCCAATGAGATGAGAATATTCTTTTTTGGGCCAATGGGAGATTGCAGCATAGGGTATGCTAGCGGAACAGTGTAAAATGTACAAGCGGGTGAAAAGAAAATCTCTTCACCCACTGGGTCTGTGGAACTCAAATCCCAGCCATTGAAGGTGGCACATAAGGTTGGGCAAGGGTGCATAGGGCATGCATGGGTGTGTGTAGGAGACAGGTAGTGGGGGCACACTGGCTGGAAGGGTGTACGCGGGCTGCCGTACTGCTGCACTCGAGCTGGCCTGTGGCTGGGTGCGGGCTAGCCTGCTGCTGCGAGTCGGCTGGCTTGCAGGCAGTGCGCAGGTTGGTGCCCATGACATGCGCGCGAAAAAATATAATTTTTTAGGGAAGATTGCAGAAGATCCGACCTTCCGATTTTGATGTACCATATATCGTCGGAATCATATTTCTGAGTACTATCCATCAGTATGGTCATTTTGATCGTATTCCTTCATATATATAAAAAGTCAAAATTGGGCTCTCTTTTCTCCCTCGAAGGGTTTTCGAGGTTTTTAGGTAGGGGATGTTTCCAAATTTCCTTAGTCAATCATCATCTTTGTTGATCGGAAGCAAGAAGTCATGTCCAAGATCCTCATTTCATCATAGCCGGAGGGGGTGACAAATTGGGTGTCTACACCTGGGAAAGGGTGTCCACTTATGGTCTTGTGGTGAGGGAAGGGTTATCCCTGGGTGTATTAAAGGTTTGGTTTGGTCATCCTTGAATATTGTTTGCAAGGTAAGTACCGACCACGATTACCGTTGTCTAGTCGGAGAATGGTCTGTCGTGTCTAGTTGGTAGCTTATCTCTTGGATTGCTCCAGACACATGTCGTTTCCTAGGACTGGTCGTATTATGGTTTATCAGCTATCATTTCAGAACCGACGAATACCAATCGAATTCCATAAACTAAAACTATGAGGTGTTTTTTTCCCCTTTGGTTGAGCTTCTTCTTTTTCATGCTTCTCGAGGCTGTCAAGAATTCATTATCTGATTCCTCCTTTCATATAAATAGGTTGGGTAATGGATTGCCTTGGTGGTGGACATAATGCATGTAAGAGATCTTGGCTCGACCGATCTATATGGTATGTCAAGTAGCCGATAACTTATTATAGTTTGTCGTTATAAGCATGTGGCTGATTTGTAGTTGTGCGACAGGTTGAAAGTCAGTACCTATTATAATTAGTCATAACCCGTTAATCTTTTTGTATGGATCCTCGTGCTCGTCCTTGCTTAGAATCTCCATTTAACCAACCCCATTAAGTTAGGATAAGGTTTTAGATGTTGTTGCTATTTGTTTTGTTTTGTTTATTCTTGTTGTTTGCGTTTTCGTTATCAGCTCAATGGAGAGGGGATTAGGTTCACGTACAAGAATGTATGAGAATGGTCTTGGTCCATGGATATAGAATCAATTTTCTCTCTCTTCATTTAATAGATTCTATATCCACGGATCAAGAGTGTACGAGAACATTCTCGTACGTGAACCTGATCCGTTGCTAGCTCAATGTACCTAGAGAATGTCTTACACACACCCCCACCCCACACCACTTTGGGTTGAAATCGTCTGCAATTCTGATCTCGTACAATTCCGTGCAATACTACCTTCAGGAGGTGACACGTGTATTGATACCAATACAATGGTCCAGATCTGGTATAACTAATAAAATATTAAATCAGTGAAGAGGCATTTAAATCAGATCTGGACCATTGTATTGGTATCAATACACTTGTCACCGCCTGAAGGTAGTATTGCACGGAATTGTATGAGATCGGAATTGCAGACGATTTTTTTCCCACCCTCCCCCCGGGTTGAAATTGTCTGCAATTCCGATCTCGTACAATTCCGTGCAATACCACCTTCAGGCGGTGACACGTGTATTGATACCAGTACAATGGCCCAGATCTGGTACAACTAATAAAACATTAAATCAGTGAAAAGACATTTAAATCAGATATGGGCCATTGTATTGGTATCAATACACATGTCACCGT
>NC_056565.1:40747881-40759481 GCF_013358625.1 Macadamia integrifolia
CCCCCCAAAAAAAAAAAAGAAAAAAGAAAAAAAGCTGGAGAAGGCATTTAATCTTTAGAGCCCTGTGCACAACAGTTGGATTGGAATAAGTTCTAGGGCCCACGTGGTCATCATTTATTCCCATCCAACTGTAGCTTTCGTGTTCAAACGTTGACACCACTCCCATGAGAGAATCTAACGTCCAGGAGCAGTCAATGGTATTCTCAGTTATGGCGTTCCTCGCTTCTTTTAGTCGTTTGGAACTTTGGATTTGGATAATGAAAAGGTTCTCTTTGCCGAGTACATTAACATTAGTTCGATGCTTCGCGTTCCTCGCTTCCTTTAGTCGTTTGGAACTTTGGATTTGGATATTGAGAAGGTTCTCTTTGCCGTGTACATGACATTAGTTCGATGCTTTGTTACAATTTCCCAAGTTCATTCTAAGAGGAGAGAGTAGTAGCGAAGAAAGGAAGAAATTTTAGCGGAGAAAGGAAGAAATTTTAGTGGAGAAAAATGGTATCTACATTACCTCTCCAACCCCGTCTTCTCTCTTCTTTCTTTGGGGTACTTTTCATTCAACCTGTACAGCCTCTTCACCAAATGTTCGGCTATAACCCAGGTTCGTTTATCTCCTTCTCCCCTCGCTTTCTTTGAATTTGCTTGTTTGTAGTACTTTGCAGATACATGTCTCTACTCAATTCATTCTTTTGGCTGGTTTTGGGGTCTTGGCCATTTATGTCAGTGAAGTTTCCTGGAATATTTAATGTGCCATTAATTTTACCCATATATGGTATGTCCATCAGTAAAAGACAAAACCCTGTTTCATTTTTCTTGTTCTGATAGGTAAAGGTATTGTATTATACGAAATAAAAAGAAAATTACACATGAAGGCAACTTCTAACACTCAAGAAAGAGGGGAGAGAAGTTCCTAGACCAGGGAGGACATGCCTCTCCAACCAAAATAATGAACTAACAGTCAGTTGAAATTACATCCAATAATATATATCTAAATTAGCATCCATCCTAAAAAGATCAACAAAGTCACTAGGAAATTGATGAGTTACTAGGTAGCCAAATAGTCTTAAATAGTCTTTGTCAAGGAGGTTGGGAGAGGAGGCAAGTAAATCCGCTGGCTGATTCTGTTCCTTCCAGACTTGATTAAATTCCTTGAACCTAAGCAGCAACACTAGATGAAGAATGTTGCTCTTAGAAATGTGCACATTCCAAGGCCCATTAATTTTTCCACTCAAGATATCAGGGCCCAACTTGGAATCAGATCTAATAGAGACCGCAAGTAACCCTTTATCAATACACTGAACCAATCGTCTTTGAATGGCAAGCATCTCCATAGCGAGCACCGAGCCATCTTCCCCCAACCCCGCATAAGCAAGTATTGGACAACCTTTTTCATCCTGAGTCAGACCCCCATTAGCTGCCTTGCCATCGGAAAGAGATCCGTCACAATGTAGGGCGTGTATACTTGCAGGAGGAGGGAACCACAACAAAGCCCTCGGGAGAGTACTAATCCAATTAATTTGCGAATTCCATTGCTCTACAATATACCGGTTTCGAGCATTATTAATTCTGGAAAGGTGGATGGAAGCACATTTAGCTAGGACATCACTCTTAATTGCTGCCACAAGTTGGGTTCTAGATCTTGTTTTGTTCTTAAAGATTCTGAAATTCCTCTCTGACCAAAGATGGTGAATAGATGAACTTAGAGCTAATTTGATGAGAGCTCCTATTTTACTATCACCACCTGGATATCGAGTCCAAATGGCCGCATTTACAGCGGTACTAGGAGGTCTTCCATCTTGAGTGTACATACTACACAGTATAAATATCTGTCCATATAACAGAAGTAAAATTGCACTCAAAGAAGAGATGGTCGCAGCTTTCCCTACCTGCCCAACAAAAGATGCAATTTGGATGAACATTCAATTTTCTATGTAAGAGTTGATCTCTAGTGGGTACAGCATCCACTATAGGCACCACCAAGCTGTAAAATACTGTCGTGGAATATATCCACAACCCAAATAGCCTCTTGCCAATCCAACTTTGTAGACCTTCAACAAATGGTTTTCCCATGCTGATTTTGAAGTGAAAAGCCCCTTGGAGTTGCCTTTCCACACCACAAGGTCATTATCATTTGGAAGGAGGCATTTAACATTAGGTAAATCCCCCAAGCTTGAATGAGTTCAGGAGAAGATGGAGCCCAGGATGCCATTCACCACTTCTCAAAATCTCCTTCACCATAGCAAGGCGGCTGGACCCACTATCATATCTATATGCTTTCCCCAGGCCTCTTGATCAAATACTCGTTGGGGTTCCATTTATCTAGCCACAACCAAGTATATCTCCCATTCCCATTAAGGTGCTGAACGTAGGGCTCCACTTTATCCCTGTATTTGAGAATTTTCCTCTAAAATCATGAACAATTTTGCAGGGGTTTCACTGTCCAGATAGAGTCATGTTTCAGATATTTATTATAGACCCATTAGACCCATAAAGTCTCTTCTTAGCAGAGATCCACCAAACATATGCTTCATGATTCCAGCCACATTCATGTCATTGATATGTTTGATACCTAAGCCTCCTTCAAATTTGGCTTACAAATTGCATCCCGTGAAATAAAATGCATTTCTCCTCTCTAGGGAAGGTCCAGACCAAAAGAAATTACAGAACAATGATTCTAGCTTGGAGATGAGAGTACCTGGTAATCCGAAAATACCCGACCAATAGATATAGCTCCCCTGTAAAACTGAAGAGATGAGTTGTAGGCATCCAACAAAAGATAAAAATCTTGCCTTCCACCCTTCCAACTTTTGCCTCACTCGGTCAAGAATAGGAGAGCAATCCGCTGCCGAAAGTTTTCCTTAAATGAGGGGGATGTCAAGATACCTTATGGGCTGCTTAGTGTCAGCATGGTTTAAAGTATCTCCGATACCGATACGATACCCTCCGATACGTATCTTAAATTTAGCCGACCGTTATGATACACACCGATACGATACATGAAATTTTTAAAATCCTTTCGTTTCGATATATATCCTACGATACATATCGATATGCATCAATACACCACCGATACACATCGATACGATACGATATGCACCGATACAACTCTATAGAAAATATAAAATCAAGGTGAAATGTACGTTTCGGTATGTATCGGTACGTATCGGTCAGTATCGGTACGTATCGGTGAGTATCAATATGTATCGGTATGTACTGATACAGTGTGCTACGATCATATAATGGCCAAGAGGGATAATTTTTTAGAAAAACACAATTTTTTGAGGGGTTTTTGTACCAAAGTTGCTACCAGCCATATTTCTCTCTAACTAAAGTGAAAATCAAGGTTGGGAATAAGGATTTTACATTTATGGGACAACTACAAACCTTGAATTCTTAGTGCGATACCCTCAATTTAGTGTTTATACATAATACATGTTATCAATAGCTTTCTTTAACAAATTCTTTATGCAAAAGTGTTTAAAAAAATATTTCCTATCCATTTATGTGTGTATCTTTAGCGTATCTTAGCATATCTCCGATACGATACAATACCCTCCGATACGTATCTTAATTTTGGCCAACCGATACGGTGACCGATATCGATACTTTAATCCTTGAGTTTCAAAAAATTCCGTTAATTCCAATAGTTGCATCCTGCTAGTTTGAGTAAGGCCCCTAAAATAATAGAAGACGTAGCCCTATTGATTTGCAACTTGGAGTAGGAAGCAAACTCATCTAGAGCCCCCAAACTAGCTGAAATGGATTTGCGAGCGGCTCTCACAAAAATCATGAGATCGTCAACGAAAATGAGATGAGATAACTGAGAAGCATTACACCTAGGCAGCAACTTAATTTGGCCATCAACCTCCAATCTCCTCATAATTCCTGTAAAAGCTCCCATTGCAATAGTGAATAAATAAGGGGATAGGGGATCCCCCCCTGTTTAACACCCCTACCTCTAGGAAAATACATAGTTGGGCTTACCATTTATAAGCACTGAGAACATAGGGGAGTTGACACAAGCCTTCACCCAACCAAGGAATCTACGGGGGTTCGGGGAAGCCCATAACCTCCATCACCTCAAACAGAAATTTCCTACATAGGGAATCTTAGGATTTATGAAGATCAACCTCAAGCACTGCGGTTGGAGAGGCAGCTTTCCTATGAATCCCTCTTACAATGTCATGGAAGACCAAAATATTATCAACTATCGATTGACTCTTGATAAATGCAGTCATTTTCACTCGCAACCAGCCCCTATCACCTTTTGAATTCTATTGGGGATAATTTTAGTGATTTAAAACCCTGTTTCATTGATTGAAAAAAGACATGCTATTGGGTTCATTATGTATGTATTGACGAAATTAAGTTTATGCAGTTGGGTTCATATTTCATGATTTATATGTTTAGTGTTTGGTTTCTTATAGTTTACGAATTGTGTATTCATGTCCTCATATTAGAGACCAAAACCCTCTCTTAAACTACTGTTTCTCAAGTTTTTTGGTTGTGTTTTCTATTTGGATATTTTTCTACTTGAGAGTATGTGCCTGTAAATGTTCAAAATGTAGTAATTTTTCATGATCTCACCAAAATTATTGCTCAAGCCTTCATAATATTACTGTTTCAGCTGCACTATATGTCTGCTAGCACTAGAAGGTTATTTGATGCTGCCCAAGAAAAATCCACTATCAGCTAATTGTAGATAAAGTTTGTTAAGAGGCAGGATTTTTCCTTAATCGGGGAACTCCAAGCTTGATTCACAAGATCCAAGAAATCATTATGGGAGGCACTCTAGTCAAAAAATTTAAAAGGCTTAGGACCAAAAGAGATACGTGTACTATGGATCAATTGTGATTACAGCCGGGCTATGATAAGAAATTCCTTGGGGTTCAAAAAAAGCCTGGGAACTCAGGAAAATGGATTGCCAATTGTTGTTAGAGTATATGAGAGCATGTATCGGTTGGAGGGCTATGGGTGACCATAGACCTCCATACCATGGGATTATATTTGATACATCTTTGTTAGTGTCCTATTGGGTTTAGGATAGTTGCTAGCTAAGTTAGAGTTAGTTTCCTTTTTTGATTATGCCTTCTACTTTTCTATTTGTGCTTTGACATTGTAATAGCTAGTTTATATATTGAATGAAAAGGGCAGTCTCAACCACACGGTTGTGACTCTGATGTAGCCCAAGCTCGGTTACTAGAAACAATAGGACCGGGAGAGTGACTTGCACACGCTGAAACTCAGTGACAACCACAAGCTGAAATTCTAGTTCTGCTCCTGCTCAAGAAAATAGCCGTAACTTACTCAATATAGGTCGGAATGACCTGATTCCAAAGCCAAAATTTCGAGGACTCTTTTCTCAAAAAACTTTGTGTTTTGGGTTTTCTCAGATAAGCAATTTAACAGGGTGGAAATTGGGGTGGAAGAGAGAGAACGTGAATGGGTAGAATTCTAGGATTGGGTAGAAAATGAAGGAAAATGATTGAATCTTCAATGGTTGCTCTTCTAGCCTTCAAGGAAGATCAATGACATCAATTCTTCTAGATTGATGGCTACAACTCATCAAGGATGCAGACTTGAGAAAAGCTCTTACTCTTCAAGGAAGGAGTGAAAACTCTTCAAGGTTTTCAAGGTATGAACTCTTCAAGGTTCAAGGGAATTGCACTTAGGCAAAATTTCATTTATCAACAATCGATGTATGTTCTACAATAGATTTGATAGCCTCATATAGGCAAGCAAAAGAAATCCGAAAAAAAAGCTACTACGAAATCCCAACCCTTGATTGCAATTGATTTTCTACGGTTGAGATTACACATAAAAACTTAAGTCAAATCTAGAAACTAGAAGCTAATAAAAGCAAATTATTTCCAATATTTGTTGCTGTCCCAATGTGCCTTGATGCAAGCTCCAATGAATTAGTATGTTCCAAGGGTCCTTGATGTAAGCTCCAATGCATGGGAAATGACAGAGTCAAAGATGGGAGACTTGGACTGGTTCTTGGTCTTGGGCTAGACTTGGACCAATTGAGCTTGAACCAAAATAGTTCTGGGCTTGAATGCGGGCTGATCTTCTTAATTGAATGGGCTGGTCAAGCTGGGCCTTCACTTGAGTGGGCATGTCTTCTCCATGGGTTGCATCAGTGCCCCCTTCTTTAGAAGAACTCGTCCCTGAATTCAAATCACCATCATTGGAAGAATCACCCACATAAGGTGTCAAATGTCGAATATTGAACACATCATGTATCTTCATGTGGGAAGGAAACTTCAGTCGATATGCATTAGGATTAATGCGCTCAAGAACTTCAAGTGGACCAAGCTTTTGATCACTAAACTTGTTGTAGCTTCCAACGGGATGGTGATCCAGTGGCAAATAGGCCCACACAAAATCTCCAGGTTCAAAGATGACTTCATGTCGCCACTTGTCAACATCCTTCTTATAGGATTCAGCTTTGCTCTCTAGCCTTTGACGCACATCTTCATGGACTATTCTCATTTGAGAAACAATGTCATCCACCTTACCAATTGGCTTTTCAATGAAGGGGATTAGTGCAAGATCAAGAGCAGTCTTTGGTTGTCGTCCATACACAATCACAAAGGGGCTGTAACCAGTGCTACGGTTCACCGAACAGTTGTATGCAAATTCTCCAAGTGACAACCTGGTTTCCCAAGAACGGGGGTTATCATCCATCAAAGTCCTCAATAGATTTCCTAAGGACCGATTGACAACTTCAGTTTGTCCATCCGTTTGGGGGTGAAAAACTATACTATATTGCAGCTTGGTGCCAATATTCCTCCATAGTTGCCGCCAAAAGTGACTAAGAAATTTTGTGTCCCGATCAGAAGTAATGGTCTTTGGAAGGCCATGCAATTTATAGACTTCTTTGAAAAATAATCCAGCAATGCGTGAGGCATCCATAGTCTTGCGGCAAGGGATGAAGTGTGCCGTCTTTGAAAACCTATCAACAACCACAAAGATAGAATCCATGCCCCTTACTGTGCGTGGCAGTCCAAGGACAAAGTCCATATAGATATCTTCCCAAGGAGCTGGGGAATAGGCAAAGGTAAATAGAGCCTAGCATTGGTAGCTTGTCCCTTTCCTACTTGGCGATGTCGACACCCCATCATATGACGGTGTACATCACGTTTCAGATGTGGCCAAAAATATTTGGCTGAAATAAGTTGCACAGTCTTATCACACCCAAAATGTCCATCATGATGTACTTCATCAATCACCTTTTGCCGAAGGGAGCAATCTGGCACACACAAATGATTTCCTTTGAAAAGGGAGCCATCACATAAGGTAAAATCTGCAAGCTTCTTGTCTTGTGCATCAAAAATGATCTTTCAGAAGTGAGGGTCTTCTTGGTACAACTCTTGAAAAGAATCAAATCCAAGAATGGTAGAGTGCATAGTATGGAGTAAACTCTTCTTTCGGCTAAGAGCATCGGCAACCTGATTTTGAACTCCAGCCTTGTGCTTGATATTGAATGTGAATTCTTGGAGATATTCAGCCCATTTTGCATGCCTGGAATTGAGCTTTTTTTGACTTGAAATGTACCTGAGAGCTTTATAGTCAGTGTACAAAATAAACACCCTATGGATAAGATATTGCCTCCAATGTTCAAGTGTGCGAAATAGTGCATAAAATTCCAAGTCATAAGTACTGTAATGAAGCTTGGCGCCATTCAATTTCTCACTAAAGAAGGCAATGGGTCGTCCTCCTTGACTTAGAACTGCTCTTATGCCAGTTCCGGATGCATCACAATGCACCTCAAAGACAAGATCAAAGTTAGGCAAGGCAAGGATCGGGGCTGTAATCAACTTCTCTTTGAGTTCTTCAAAACTTCTTTTAGCTGCAATTGTCCACTCAAAAACTCCTTTCTTCATGCAAGAGGTGAGAGGGGCTGCAATGGTGCTAAAATGTGCAATGAAACACCGGTAAAAGGAAGCTAGGCCATGGAAACTGCGAACTTCATACACATTTGATGGAGTTGGCCATTCTTGAATCACCTTGATCTTAGTATCATCAACTGAAATACCTTCTTTTGAGATATGAAATCCCAAAAATAGGATTTGTGGCACCATGAAGTAGCATTTGTCATGGGCTGCATATAATTGTTCCTGTCTTAACACATATAACACTTTTTGAAGGTGTTCCAAATGCTCATTAATAGACTTACTAAAAATCAGAATATCTTCAAAATAAACCATAACAAACTTCCCAAGAAATGGCTTTAAAATCTGGGTCATAAATCTCATGAATGTGGATGGTGCATTAGACAATCCGAATGGCATAACTAGCCACTCAAACAGTCCATCTTTCGTTTTGAAAGTAGTCTTGCATTCATCTCCGGGCTTGACTCTGATTTGATGATATCCACTCTTTAAATCGAGCTTTGAGAAGATTGTTGCACCAGAAAGTTGATCCAAAAGATCATCAAGACGAGGAATAGGAAACCGGTACTTGATGGTGATCTTGTTGATTGCTCTACTATCAACACACATTCTCCAAGTGCCATTTTTTTAGGCACCAAAAAGGCTGGAACAGCACATGGACTGAAGCGCTTCCTTATAAAAACCCTTGTTTAAGAGTTCCATGACTTGCCGCTGCAATTCTTCATGTTCATCCGGGCTCATTCGATAATGAGCTAGATTTGGTAGTGAAGCACCGGGGATCAAGTCAATTTGTTACTGAATGTCCCTCATGGGAGGAAGATCAGGAGGTAGGTCTACTGGAAATACATCTTTAAACTCTTCCAAAAGAGGCTGAACTTGATGGGGGTATGGGAGATACAATTACATTTTCCACATTGGTCTTGTTAAGCAAAACATACACAACACTAACCCCTTTCATGGCCCCCTTTACATCTTTCATTGTAAGCAAATTTTCAACCAAAGGAGTCTTACGAGGTTCTTTGCTAGATACCAAAGTAATTTTCTTTCCCCTTTAAACAAAGGAATAGGTATTATGGTACCCATCATGGGTGGTCTTTCTATCAAAGTGCCAAGGTCGGCCAAGGATGATGTGGCTAGCATCCATGGGCAGAACATCATACCATACCTTGTCAAAATAAATGGAACCAATGGAAAGATTGACAAGGCAACGTTTGGAAACAGTTACCTCAGTACCTCTCTTCAACCAAGACATTTTCTAAGGTGTAGGGTGCTCTCTCAACTCCAATTTTAACTTGCTTGCCGCCACTTCAGAAATTACATTTTCACAACAACCGGAATCAATAATTGATTGACATACCTTCCCTGAAATGGTGCAGGCTGAGTGAAAAATATTGGTCCACAGCCACTTATCTCCGGTGTCATTTTTAGGAGTGAGAAAAATCTTTTTCACCATGAGGAGCTCACCGTAATCAGCATGAATCACTTGCTCATCCTCCGAGGCAACTTTATCATCTTTCAATTCTTCTTCAAGTGGTTCCTCCATGCATTCATCAGATTCATTATCCACCAAAAAAGCTTTACCGGCTGGTCGGTTCTTGTTGCTCCGACAATTGCTAACACGATGACCCATCTTTCCACAAGAATAACAATGCACACCGGTTGTAGAGCTTTGGCCAGTTGTAGTTGGTTGTTTGAAAGTATTGGGCTGAGAAGAAGGCTTGTTTGTGTTAGTAGGTTGTGCAGTAGCTTTAGCAACTTTGGTGGTGCCTATTGTGCCTCTAGTTGCTTGGTTTGGCATGGTAGTGGGCTGTTGCTTCCTAGAGCGAGAACGCTCCACTTTGAGTGCCTGCTGATGTGCATCTCCTAAGTCCCAAATATCAAGAACTTCTAAAGTATCTTGGATATAGATTTGGAGACCATTCAAGTATTTGTTCACGAGCACCTCTTCCGGATCTTGAATGTTGTTGCGAATCACCAACTTGTTGAATTCATTGATGCACTGGTCTACCGTTCGTGTACCTTGCTTTAAGTTTTGGTACCGTTGGTAGAGTTCCCTCTTGTAGCCTTTGGGAAGGAAATACTTCCGGATTTTGTCCTCCATTTTTCTCCATTGAGTGATAGAAGTCTTGCCAACAGATTGGCGAGTTTGCTTTTCGCGTCTCCACCAAGCAATGGCTTTGTCTCGGAATCGCATAGCAATAATGCCAACTTGGCGATCTTCCAGAACATTCCTATGCTAAAAAACTTCATTCACAAGTGTTAACCAATCAACAATTTCATCAACAGAATCAGTACCTGAGAATTCTGGAATGTCTCTCTTGATTTCCTTTTCCCAATCCGGTTCACGAACTCCTTGTGTGTGGTGTGGTGTGGTGAATTACTTCTTCGAGGAAAAGATTGAACACTTTCTGATGAAGAAGAATCACCATTGGATTTTCCAACTCTGGAATGGGGTGGAGGATTGTTTGCTTCATCCCTCAAACGCTGAACTTCTCGGGCCAACTCATCAATTTGTTGTTGCATACGTTGCTGTAAATTTTCAGCAAGTGTGCACTTGATCCATAGGAATAGTCCTGCCACCTTAACGTCTAGCTTGTCTTGGAGGCATTGTCCTCTCCAACCAAAGCTCTGATACCAAATGATGTAGCCCAAGCTCGGTTACTGGAAACAATAGGACTGGGAGAGTGACTTGCACACGTTGAAACTCAGTGACAACCACAAGTAGAAATTCTAATTCTGTGCCTGCTCAGGTAAATAGCCGTAACTTACTTAATATAGATCGGAATGACTTGATTCCAAAGCCAAAGTTTCGAGGATTTATTTTTATCTAAAAACTTTGTGTTTTGGGTTTTCTCAGATAAGCAATCTAACAGGGTGAAAATTGGGATGGAAGAGAGAGAACGTGAATGGGTAGAATTCTGGGATTGGGTAGAAAATGAAGGAAAATGATTGAATCTTCAATGGTTGCTCTTCTAGGCCTTCACGGAAGATCAATGACATCAATTCTTCTAGATTGATGGCTACAACTCATCAAGGATGCAAACTTGAGAAAAGCTCATACTCTTCAAGGAAGGAGTGAAAACTCTTCAAGGTTTTCAAGGTATGAACTCTTCAAGGTTCAAGGGAATTGCATTTAGGAAAAATTTCATTTATCAACAATCTATGTATGTTCTACAATAGATTTGATAGCCTCATATAGGCAAGCAAAAGAAATCCGAAAAAAAAGCTACTACGAAATCCCAACCCTTGATTGCAATTGATTTTCTACGGTTGAGATTACACATAAAAGCTTAAGTCAAATCTAGAAACTAGAAGCTAATAAAAGAAAAATATTTTCAATATTTTTTGATCTCCCAATGTGTCTTGATGCAAGCTCCAATGCATGGGAAATGGCAGAGTCAAAGATGGGAGACTTGGATTGGTTCTTGGTCTTGGGCTAGACTTGGACCAATTGAGCTTGAACCAAAATAGTTTCAGGCTTGAATGCGGGAAAATCTTCTTAATTGAATGGGTTAGTCAAGCTGGGATTTTGCATGAGTGCGCATGTCTTCTCCATGGGTTGCATCAGACTCCCAAGTTACACCAATCTCTTTGTCTCTCTTTTCTTTCTTCTTCTTTGATTCTAGTTCTCAAATCCTTACATGGTATCAAAGCCATAACCATAGCTGGTTTGAGAGTCGTTCCAATGTCTCTTGCCACTGGTGA
>NC_056565.1:40759606-40802946 GCF_013358625.1 Macadamia integrifolia
ATCAATTTTCTAGGTCGATTTTCTTGATCCAACTTTTCATTATTTGTTGCTAAACCTGGTATCAATTGCTGATACCTTCTGATTTTTTGTTCTGCTAATTGCTGCATATAGTATCTCTGTTTCCCCTTTGCTATCGATTTGGTGCGTAGTTGATAGGTATGTTTGTTTTGAGGTTGTTATATGGCTGGGATCTGATACCATAAAAAATCGATTCTGTCACCAACAGTCGGCTATTCCGGATTTGCTTGGTTCTCGGTTGCATGTTGAAGTTGACTTGCTTCGAATATAGTTTCCGCTGCTTCACTTGTCATCTGCGAGGAAGAAGATGGATGTCGTGACCTGTTGTTACGACTGGTTCCGTGCGTGTGGTTTGTGCGCAAGGTTGAAGAAGATGGTTTCTTTCCCTTGGTTCAGTTTGTTTGTTGCAACATCATCGAGTGTCATCGAAAAGGTTGCGAAATTCGAAATTCTTGCCGCTGCTGATCAGAGATTTCTGCTAATGATTCTCTTGCTGCTGCGTTCTTGGTGAACGGTTCTCTTTCTTATTATGGGATGCTTCAGGTCTACGCCTGGTTGTTATTGCTAGGGTTGAGGCTTAGGAGTTAATACTTGAAATTGCGAGTCAAAACAGGTCAGTTTGGTAGAGATTGAAGACTCCATTGTATGCTGGTTTTCTGTTTTCCCTTCCTCTCTCAAGGTTGAAGATGGTAGCCTTCTTTCCCACGATTATATCTTCTTTAACCCCTATGTCCCATTATATCCTTGCCTTTACCTTTTAGTCCCTTTTGAGTTTTTTGAAGATTTGACCTATGAAGAAATGCCAATCCGAATCTAGACCGCAAGGAACATGTTTTAAGGAACTGAAATATTTTATTTGTATCACTTTTATGGTGGAATCATTCGATTTAAGAGGCATCTTGGGAGCGAGAGGACGAAATGCGAGCCAATTATTCGTATCGTTTCAATTCATAGGTACGCCACTCAATTTTGAGGATGAAATTTTTATAAGGGGGGAGGATGTAATATCCCACTTAATTGTCATGATTTTTTTTTTTTTTTTTGGATAATTAAATGAACTAATAACCAAAGGGAAGAAAGAATATACAAGGGAGGGAAAGGAGGGGGGGACTTCAGCCAAAAGGGAGAAGCCAGCCACTAGGGCAAACAAAACTAGTAACAAAAGGCGAGGCAGGTCTAGAAGTGGGGGTGGAGCCGGTGCTGGAAGGGAAGTTCCAAGAGGTAATAATGTGTCTATTCCTGAGGGAAGATTTTGGAAGAAACATCAAGGAAGATGATCTTCCAAATCTTGTCCGGGGGAACGGGATTAGGAGGACCATCTACGGATGTTGCGCTCCATCCAGAGGTGATTGAGGGTAGTGGAGAAGGCAAGCTTGCCGATAGTATCACAAATGGTGGAGCCTGCGAAGGTCATGTCAACCCAAATAGATTCCCTATCCAAAGGGAGGATAGGACATCTGGAAGGCCAACATCTGGAGAGGACAATCTTCCAGACAGAGGAAGAGAAGGGGTAGGAAAAGAAGGGATGAGGGAAGTCTTCAAGACCATGGGAGCAAAGACAGCAGGAGGGGTTTGTAGGAATGTGACGAGAGATGAGAAAAGCTTGAGTGGGAAGGCAGTTAGAGAGACACCTCCAGACCGTGAAGCTGTGACGGGGGATATGGCCTTTGAACCAGACAAGATTATGCCAAGTAACAGTGGGACCAGAGGATCTAACAAAGGACCAAGTAGAAGCAAAACAGAAAAGCCCAGAGGGAGAAGGGAGCCAGATGCATTTATCATCTCTTCCCCTGTGCCCCCGGGGGATGGGGGAAGGGAGGACCAGAGGTCAGCGAGGGGGGTAGGAAAGGGGGGAGACCAACCATAAGGGGAGAGGATAGAGGAGACAGGGGCAGACCAAGGAAGACCGAAGGAATGGATAATTCTGGGCGTGATCACAGAGGAGAGAATGGCAGAGGGGTGCCACGGATCAAGCTAAAGGGAGGTCGACTGGCCATTGCCAATAGAGAAGGTAATGGCAGTGAGAGCAAGAGGATGAGGATTTAGAATTTTCCTCCATATCCAGGAGGCATCTCCGTGGATGGGGGCAGACCAAAGGGAATTGTTTTTAAGCAGAGCAGAATGAATCCAATCTACCCAAATACTTTTATGTTTAGAAACAATTTTCCAGATGAGCTTGAGAATACCCACAGAGTTGACTTCCTTGATTTTCCTAATACCTATACCTCCTTCAGATTTGGGGAGAGACTATCCCAGGAGATGGGGTGAAGAAACCTGGAGGAGTCAGATCCCTTCTAGAGGAAGGAACAAAGAAGCCTTTTAATGGATTTGGTGGTAGAGGAAGGGAGACCATAGATACCAGACCAATAGAGATACATGGATTGGAGAACAGATCTAATGAGGGTGAGACGCCCAGCATAGGAAAGAAGCTTGGCTTTCTAAAGCTGGAGCCTCTTCCGAAGGAGGTCAAGCAAGGGGAGGCAATGATAAGCAAAGAGCCTAGAGGAGATGAGGGGGAGGCTAAGGTACTTGACTGGGAGGGACCCACGGGAGAACCCCGTGATTTGGAGGAGATCCTGGTTAGCTTCAGAGACACCCGGGTGGAAGAGGTTGGACTTGAGGAGGTTGATACGGAGACCCGAAAGCAATTTAAAGGAGCGGAGGGAATCCATGATTGAAGAAATAGAAGGAGGGTCAGCCTTAGAGAAGATCATGATATCATCAGCGAAGGCGAGATGAGTGAGGTGGATCGATTTGCACTTCGGGATGGGGGTGATCAGATGCAAGTCAGTAGCAGATTGGATGGAGTGGGAAAGGACTTTCAGAGAGGAGAAGAGAAATGGAGAGAGGGGGCAGCCTTGGTGGATGCCTCGGGAAGAAGGGAAGAAGGGAAGAAGCCGGCAGGGCTACCGTTGATTAAGACAGAAAATCTGGGGGTGGATATACAGCAATGGATCCAATGGACAAAGGCAGGGGGAAAGGACATGTGAAGCAGGACTTTAGAGATAAAATCCCAGCTAATGGTGTCAAAGGCCTTATGGATATCAATCTTGAGGAGAGCAGCAGAGGAGTGAGATTTACTATCAAATCCGCTCACAATCTCATAGTAGAGAATGATGTTATCTGCAATACTCCTACCAACGATGAAAGCATACTGATTTGGGCTGACCAGGGAATCTATCACTTTCTGAATCCTATCGGCAATGAATTTGTAGAGAAGATTGCAGAGAGAGATAGGTCTAAAATCATTCATAAAATTGGCACCCTCTTTCTTGGGGATAAGGGAAAGAAAAGTGTGATTGATTCCCCCAATTTGGTTAGGGGAAAGGAAGAAGCTAAACAAGGATGAGATCACTACGGCTGACCTACTAACAAGAGGAGAAGAAGCCCATATTGAAGCCATCGGGGCCCGGAGCACGGTTAGCTTTGTGGCAGAGAATGGCAGAAAGGATTCTTCCTCAGAGGGAATGGAGTAAAGACTGGGAAGGAGCTCGTCAGGGACAAATTTGTTGAGGAGGTTGTGGGGAATGGGGGGAGAGGAAGGGGGGAATGGGCGGGGAGAAGATACTGGAGAAATGGGAGACAACTTTAGATTTAATGTCCGAGGGGGTAGAGTGCTCTGCACCAAAGGAAGAACAAAGCAAGGAAATAGAATTGGCATTGAGCCTAGCTTTGAGGGGCCCGTGAAAGAAGGCAGAATTAGAGTCACCAAGATCAAGCCATTTGATCCTAGCTTTCTGGCGGAGAAAGCTTTCTTCTTGAATCAAGAGGAGGGAAAGGTCAGAGGAAGTCAGACTTTCTTCAGCGGCAAACTCAAGGTTAAGGAGATCCAACTGAATTCTGGGCTGGATTGATTGGAGCCTAGCACGACAATCAAAGACTCGCAGGGAGATATTACCGAAAGTTGAAGAGTTCTAAACCTTAAGAACACCTTTGACATTTTTAAGCTTTCTAGCAAAGGAAATGAGTGGCGAGGAGGAGAGGGGGATAGGCATATTCCATGCATCCTGGACAAGTGAGAGGAAGTCCGGGTGGGAGGACCACATATCGAAGAACTTGAAAGGCTTGGGACCAAAGGAGGGGAAGTGGAGGACAAAGATGGAGATTGGGCTATGGTCAGAGATCCTCGGGAGATCAAAGGAAGCATGAGAGGAAGGGAAGGAGTTGAGCCAGGCTTCATTGACAAGGGCCCTATCAAGCTTACAAGCAACATGAAGGGAACCCGACCACTTGTTGTGCAAGGAGAATTTGGTCCCGGACCAATGGAGATCATTAAGGTTGAGATCATCAAGACAGTCATTGAAGGAGTCAACAGCCTGGGAGTCCATAGGGTTTCCCTCATATTTCTCATGACTGAAGTAGACAACATTGAAGTCTCCTGTGATCCCCCAAGGGCTGGATCTCGTGAACGGAGCAAAGGAACAAGGTCAACAGAGAGGAAGCAAATGAGAGAGCCTGAAGGATGAGAAATGGAGCGGTGCATGGATTGGGCAGAGGAGGAGAGGACAAAAAGATGAAGAGAAGAAGGGTCCCAAAGAATCCAAATACGACCATTGGAGTTGTGAAGATAATTAGAAGCAAAGGACCAGGAGGGAGCAATGGAAGCAGCAATGTGACTAGCTTTATCTTCAAGAACACGAGTTTCCAGGAGACAACAAAGATTAGATTTGGTGGATCTAATACGGGAGCGAATATCAGCTTGTTTGGCCAAGGAATTGAGTCCTCAGACGTTCTAAATGGTTTAAGGGATCATTGAGAGGAGGGTGATGGGGCAGCACAAGCTCTGAGAAGCAGGGAGAGGCTTTGGAGGAAGGCCTATGGCTATATCCAATGACAGGGGAGGAAGATGGATGGGGATGAGGTTGGATCCTTACTCTAGTGGACGTTTATGGCAGTGACAGGTTTTGTTTTAATTTTGGGAACTGTAGGAAGGGGAGGGGAGGTAGCGGGAGTGGTAGTCAGGGGAAGGGTTGTCAGGAGCAAAGAAGCTATAAGAGAGGGGTCCAACACTACCGGCAATGGCAGAATGGGGGAGGTGGGCATGGTCACTAGGGCTAAGCCATGGGTGAATTCCGATGAAGAAGTCGGCGACATGGGACCTTTAAAAGCTAGAGATTCAGATGGCAAGTTGGGGGTTGCATCAGGCAGCCACAGAGAGTAGCCAACAGTGGACAGAGGAGCAATCAGGGGCTCAATGGGATTCTTAGAGGGGGAGTCAGAGGCACCCCGATGGCAATTGAAACAGTTCATTAGAGTGGGAGCAGCAGGTAGGCGGTAGGGAGCAATAACAAAGACCGGCGAGGCAGAGCAGTGTTCGAATAGGGGTGGCGGCAGCGACGACGTAGACGGAGTCAGCGGAAAGGGCCAAGGAGGGGGAAAAATCAGGGATAGCGATGGCAATTGAGACTGTGAGAAGGCATCAGCAGCTAGGGCCGAGGAGGCAAGGCCGATAGCAGCAGGAGGCCCAAGGTAATGAGCAGCGGCATCAACAGAAGGCGAGCAGGTAACAGTCAATGGCAAAGGCGAGGAGGAGGCTCCGAGAGGGAGTAGAGGTTGAGAGCCAGTCACGGGTAAGGGAGATGATCGAGGTGGGTCAAGACTGTGGGAGAGGGTCAGGTTAAGACCGGGGAGGTGGGTCAGGGCAGAGGAGGAGGCCTGGAAGTGGATGGGTTAAATAAATTACCCGGATATAAAGGGTGGTCGGTTGGGAATTTGGAGAATTTGTTCAACAATTGGATTGGGATGAATTGGTTCAGAGGAAAGAAGGTTTGAGAGGACTTAGACCGGACTAAAGGGAGGTTATAAGGGTTAGGATACTGATTCATAAGGATGGAAGAAGATAGAGGAGTAGAGGAGATGGGAGACAAGTTCAGAAGGGGAAGACTTGGTGAAAGTCTAGGGTTTTGGGAAGCAGAAGTATCAGAGATGGCAGGGGACGCCAGAAGAGAACCAGACGGAGAAACGCGAGTGATTAGACATTCCTCAGCAGGCGCGAGGACCAAGAAGTGGTTGCAACCAACGGGAAGCACAACGTCAATCGGACTAGTGGGTAAAGACACATCAGAAGGATCCGACGTAAATGGTATGGAGGGCTGGACAATCGAACGCTCAGGTATCGGCGGCCGGCGGGCAGGACCACTCTTGCAATTTTTCCTTGATCTGTGAACCACAAAGGAGGCATCGAGTGGATGGACATCATCAGGAGGAGATAGAGTCGCCGGTGTTGAAGTATCTAAGGAGGATTTCTTTGAGCAGAGCATAGTGGTATGTCCGAAGCACTTATATAATGTGCAAATAGGGGGCACCCAATCATAGATGACCTCCTGGGTGAAGGAGTGGCCTTCATCGTCTTCAACAGAGATGAAGGAGGGCAGGATCTTGGTTGCTTCAACCTTCTCACATATTTTGGCAAACAAGAGCCTATCCATCACTTTCGTGCGCTTGTCGGAGTAGAGGGGCTTCCTGATTACTGAACCAATGTAGCTAAGGCCTGTAGCACACCAAAATTGCAGGGGCAGATTGGGGAAGGAGACAGAGGAAGCGATGTCGGTTCCGAGCGGCTGAAAGAGGTTTGCGCATCCCATTGACGAAGGAATATTGGTTTTTTGCCTACGTACCAGGGACTACCATCTATTGCATTCGATTTATCAGAAGCACAAGCAAAGTTAAAGACAAAGGTGCCATTATCGAGCATGTAAGTGGAGAGGGCACCAACGGGCTTCCATTGCTTCTGCAGAGAGGATTGAACAACCGAAAAGGGCGGCCGGCTACCAAGTAAATTTCCAAAGAGCAAAGGGGATAGAGTTAAGGGATTGAGGAGGGTGGTAGAACAGGGAGTGACCAGTAGAAGGAGGAGGAGGTAGCAGGGGGAGAGGCAGCAACAGTGTTCTAAGGCGGAGACACAGGGGAGAGGGGCGGAGAGGAAGATGGAGTAATGGAAGGGGAGGTAGGAGGAGGAGGTTCAGGGATATGCTGACAAGAGGCCGGAAGGGAAGGAGGACCGGCGGCGAGGACCACCGGAGGGGTAGGGGACATAAAGAGGGGTGAAAAAATTTGATCGCAGATGATTGGTCCTATTTTATTATCTATGGGTATGGGCTTTTAATAATTGATTCAAAATCATTTTCATTATGTCATTATTATATTATTATAATGTTAGACATTACCTATTCTATTATTATTTATATGATTTTAGAATAATTTAAATGAGTTTATGTTATTTATTTGGATTAATGTATTTACGTGAATAGTGAAGCATGAGGTGGCATGATTAGTGGTAAATCATAATTAGGTAAGGCTAATTATCATTAATTAAAATATGGAGTGATTAGGAATTAATGGGGTTATGGGTGGCAGCACCCTATTTGGCCAAGTGTGGCAACATGGCATAGCCACCATGTGCATGCTTAAGTAGGTGGTGGCGAGGTTGGGATCGCCACATGGTTAGAAGGATGAGGTGGCTATTGACTTGGTGTGACTGAGCATACAAGTTGAATATATGGTGGCTTTGTAGGCAGCTACCATATGCATGCTTAAGTAGGTGGTGGCAAGGTTGGGATGGCCACATGGTTGGAAGGAGGAGGTGGCTATTGACTTGGTTTGACTAAGCACCCAAGTGGATTACATGGTGACTTTAGAGGCAGCCACCATGTGCATTCTTTAGTATGTGGTTGTGAGGTTGCGACAGCCACATGGTTGGAATGTGGTGGCGGCCATGGGCTGGATTTGATTTAAGGTAAAGTGTGGTTAATAATTCAATTAGTTAGAATTAATTAATGAAAAGGATGTTTAGTTGATAGATTAGTAGTTAGCTAATGGATTAGTGTTTCAGCATAAGACTCAATTATGGGCTGTTCTTACTGAATTCTGGAATTAGAAGGTGAGGGAAATCGTGACTTTGCTTGTGCTTCTGATAAATCATCACTTAATTATGTAATTAACTATAGTGTGTGTCTACTATATAATGAAAATGAATGAATGCTGTATGATTTTATTAGTGACAGAAAATATGTTTTCAAGTTTCTATTAAATGGAATGCTTAACACAATGGTTCATAATAGATAAAGCTATGTATTATGAAGTGCTTGTATAAAGTGATGTTATGCTTATGACTAATGACTGCAACAAATCTGTTATGAGCTTTGTGATGATTAATGGACTGATATGATTTCATATATCATGTTATGTGTGAGTAAAGTATGAACAAAGAAAGAAATAGAAAGAAAGAAAGGAAGTAAATGTAAAAGAAGAAAAGTGTGTATATACATGGTTAATGAAATTATGTTAAATACCTTAGTGGCTAAGACCCCTCTCCAGTAGGGGGATATGTACTGGATGAGGGTCTTAAGAGAGAGATAATAAACGAGGGGTCCTCCCCCAGGGCTACGATGCTTGGACACATGGGAGTAGAGCGCGTCTATTATGATGTTTATATGGACGAGGGGTCCTCCCCAGTGCTATGGAGCCTGGACACATGGGAGTAGAGCGCTTCTATTATGATGTTTATATAGGTGAGGGATCCTTTCCCAGGGCTACGGTGCTTGGACACATGGAAGTACAACGCATCTATGTTATTGAGCTTTAATGCCTAGGAATGTATGAAGTCGGCCACCACTCTCAACAGTTGGTGCACTCTGGTAGTTCATTTAATGGGCAAGACCTGACCTAATTAAGGAAAGAACTTCCATGATTTGTCATTTATTTCTCTATTCCATTTATTGTTCTTTTGAATGCTTATGTGTATAAGATCATGTATACCTCACATAGTTTTTAAGGCGGTAAGGTGACGGAGGCATTTGAGGGTCTTTCGAAATGCCTTAGTGATAAGGTGGGCATAAAGCGTCGCCTTATCGACTAAAACGTTCCTGTGTAATTTTTTTATAAAACCAATCTATTTGGCTCAAATCCTAGTTGAATCGTATTACTCATATGTTAAATAAATATTAAAGGTTCATATTCATACCAATGTAAGATATTCATCAAGAAAAAAAATCAATAAAGTGAATAAACTAAGTTCATCTTCATCAATCATCAATCATCATAACATATTAACATATAATATAAATACATAATTATGAAACAAAATTATAAATATAAAAAAAAGAAGACATAAAAAATATAAGTATTTATTATACTTACCTCTATGATGCCAAAATGAGTGCCTAAGCCCTAAGGTCATCCACTATATTTCTACTCCTGTCAAAGAAGAATGAAGCTCACCGCTACCGGAGCAAGCTCACCGCTGCCGGAGCAAAATGGTCGTCTGGATCAGTGGTTCTTCCTTGTATATTGATTCCTTCTCAAAGCCCTTTCTTAAAACCCTTGACAAAATCCAAACCTTGTTTGTGAATCGGGTTTTTGTTTTGTTTGTTTTGGTTATTTTTGGTGGAGTAAAGCTGATCCCATACATCTCAAGTGTTAACAAAACCATACACCTACCAATAAAAAATCTATATTTGGAATCTTCATCAAGTAATTTTAAAATGTGTTTAAAAAAAAAAAAACCCTGTGTGAATAGTATAATGGATGATGGAACGGTTGTATATTCTAGTACATGACTGAATAATTGCATGAATTAAATCTTTTTGTTATGTACAAAGCAGTAAGATGAGGCTCAGTACCTAAGGATCATGCTCTAATACCATGTAAATAATAAAAATAAGAAGAAGAAGAGAAGAGCAAAGATGGATTTAAGGTTGTGACTCCCCCTTCATTCAATATATATAATAGTGATATGTGACATAACCCTAAGGGCATATAAAGAAATAAAGTGCATAGAAAGAAAACAAATATAAGGATACTGTTCACGTGCACAGTATCCATGAATACTGTTCATAGATAGTGCTGTGAACTCCTTAATGGATAACTTTGAAAGGCTCCGAGACAGTTGTTTGAGGTGGTTTGGCCATGTTCAATAGAGGCCTGAGGATGGCATAGTATGGAGGAGTGGTCTAATCTCGATTGAAGGAGCTAAAAGAGCTAGGACAGGCCTAAAATGACCATAGATGAAGTAGTGAGGAATGATATGCATAGTCTAGGTCTTGTCCCAGGTGTAACCTTAGATGGAGCTGACTGGAGGGCAAGGATCCATGTAGCTGATAGCTGAGATTTTCCTGTATGCTGATGCTGGGCTTTATTTCTTTTATTTTCATTTTTCCAATTTTGCTTTCCTTGGATTCATGTAGCGGACTCCGTTAACTTGAGATAAGGCTGAGTTTGTTGTTATGAGGGTATTTAAGGAAACAGATAGTGAAGTTAAAAAATAAAAAGGGAGTTGACTTAGACAATCCAGTGAGGATGATGCTATGTTTGAATTGTGGAAATTAGGAGTAAATTATCCCGATCATAGCAGCAGCCACCAGCAGAATGAAGATACTTATGACAGCTGGGGATGGGAATCAGTTGAAGTCAAGTATGGGTTCCCTACCAATCTAGCTTTCTTTGAATCCACGAGGCTCCACAAGTCATCACAGTTGAAAATCATACATTGACACACTCAAATCCAGCATTTAGGGTTTTATTTCTTCCCCTACCCCTACCCACCCTTGCCCCCAAATGGTGAATTTTATTGTTTTAGCCTGGATGTCCTATATAACAGGAACCAACAATTGTTGGCCCAAATATCATATAGAATGAGCCTGACCAAACAAGAAATGAAACCAATACAACTGGAACTAGACTAGATTCTAGGAGTTAGAAACAATACTAAAAATTAGCAAAATACTCTTCCAAACTCGGAACAAATCAAATTAAACTTGAACTAGTGGCTGAAGACCCATACTAATCCAGCCTCCATAATAGAGCTTCAATTTTGTTTGACATGGTCCATGTGACCAATCATGAACCCCACCTTAGCCTCACATATGTTTCACTAAGTTTGGCCTAGTCAAATTCAGAAAGCCTCCCCCTCTTGATTTGTACCTGCTTTCTGGCCATAGGGTTTACCAGGTGTTACTTGCATGGTTTTGCTTATGGGTAGTGATGAATTAACTATCAGCTTCATATTCTCATGTTTTAGTGTCTGTAATCAGGATCTAAACATGTATTGATGCGGTTATCAAGACCATTTTCTGGCTTAGCTGATCTGCTATTTAATAAGAGGTACTTCATTTTAATCTCCCTCAATACACACACACACACACACATTTAGCAGTTATCAAGAATTTTTTATGGCTTTTCTGTGCTGTAAGAATTAAGTGGATGTCAGCATTGCCCTTTATTTAGTTCAGCATGATTGCGGTAAGCACATAGAAGTTCATTGTCATTTCATGAAGGAGAAGTTGAGGTTGTGACTGATTTTGTACATGATATGTGGAGCAATTATCTGGTTGCATATAGGTATGGTTGAGGACCTTAAGACCATTTGTCCTCTGTATGTTGCATATCTTTTCATCTTTGTCTTTTTAGGGGGTGTCTCAGAGAAGTGACCATGTGCTCTCCATTTTTCTCTTTTCCTCCTGTTCTTTCTTCTATGAACCATAAACATAGGGCTACTTCAAGTAATGAAGCCAACAATATGGAATTTACCTTATTAACTAATGCCCCCATGGGCCAACTTCCACTAAACAATTCATCCTCAAAATTTTTGTTCATTCCTCTCCTTCTCCTAGCCCCAGCAGATTCCTAAAGAAGCATTTACTGCATTACTATCATGGGTCTCCGATACGTATTTAAATTTAGCTGACCTCAATCTTTAGTTTGTCGTTGTTTGTTGTTCCAACCTCTCATTGTAGCGTTCAAGATATGCAGCGGACCAGTTGAGAAACTTGCTTCTACCAAAAAAGGTTGAGAAATTTGCTTCGAAGGATGAAATCTAAAGAGTAGATGAGTTATTCTCCGGCCATGGCTTCTCCCCTCGTCATGAGTCCTCCCCCTGGCCCTCCCTCCTGTCTCCCTCACTTCCTACCTCCTTTCCCTCCCCCCCAATGCCTGAAATTCTCCCTTCAAGCACTCTGTTTCTCTTCCTATGGATGGAATGTCACTTCAGTTTATCTCCCCTACCTTGGTGGGGGACTCGCTTCTTGCCAGCTGCCCCGCCAGTGTTCTCGACTCTGAGCTGGCCGCTGGTCCTTGTCCCTTATCGGCCACTTCCTGGGGAAGAGACCCCCTTTTCACCTGTGAAGTTGTCCTTGATGAAACAATGGAGACCTACTGGCACCGTTGAAACCTTTCTGTTGGATCATGGCTTCTTCCTTTTCAAATTCTCCGATGAGAGTGATCGGACTCGCTGTTTAGAAGGGGGCCCTTGGTTAATTGGTCGAAAACCCATTTTCCTCCGCCGCTGGAACCGTTGTCTCTTGCTCAACTGTGTTGAATACTCAACAATCCCTCTTTTGATAACTCTGCCTGGCCTTCCTCTCCAATTCTGGTGCTTTGAAGGCTTGAATAGAATTGGATCAGTTCTTGGTATGCCCCTATGCTCCGACGCTAGAATTAACTGCAAGGACAGACTTGCGTATGCCAGGATCTGTGTGGAGGTCTCAACTGCTATTGCTCTCCCATCCTCCATCGATGTTCAGGATGACGATGCTCCCCCATTCCAGCAACCCTTCAGTTACGACTGGAGACCCCCCCAATGTCTCTGTTGCTGTGTTTTTGGTCATAATACCACTGCTTGTTGGCCTAATCCCTCGAGCCCGACTATTGAAGATGAAAATCTGGTTCATCCTCCTGGGCTCTCTTCCATTCTTGATCGATCTGCTATGTCAGACTCCGATTCTCGCCCTTTCCAGCCTCCAGCGAGAGGCAGAAGACTTTCCAGGCGCCAGAATCGAGTTCGGCCCTCCAAACCTAATGCTTCCCATCAACCAGCAGTTACTGTATATCCTTTACCCACTGGTCTGAACCTTTTCTCGATCCTCGAGTCTGAGATGGAAGATGGTGAAGTCCTTATTGCCTCGGCATCTGTCACTATCTCGTTGATCAAGACCCTGACGAATCCCACATCCTCAAATAGCTCATCTGATGCAACCTCCTCTGACGAGGACGACTCATTGGAATTGTCGTCTGATGGTTCCTCCTCATCCTCTAACGGCTCTGGCGAAGACCCCATGGCTTCTAACTCCTTTGGTATCGTCACCCTTCCTATGGCAGATTGTGTTTCGAAAGAAAAGATCCCCCCTTTTGTCGATACCTCCTCGGCCATATGTCCCTTGGAGTTTGGCCGGGTGTTTCTCACCCCACTTGGCCTGTTAACCAATCCCTTTTAGGCCATACCTCTGGTCCGTGTACAACTTTGGGCCAAGCCCATATCCCTCGCCTCCTATTGATCCAGCCATCTCTACCACTATTGAGCCCACCGTTGAGCCCACTTGTGAGCCCACCACCTCAATCATCCATATCACCTCAGCCCGTGCCACCTCTCTTGATCCCAGTTCTGGGCCCGACAACTCTACCTCTTTGAACTCCTCTTCCCAAACCATACCCGACTCCTTGGATCCGATCCAACAGCCCTCTTCGAACCTGTCCTCTTCGCCCGCCATTTTTGGTTCGACCAAAAAATACAAGCGGCCTCCCCCCTCCAAACCTGCTGCTGTCTCATCCTCTTTAGCTGCCTCCCCCCTCCAGAGCCTACCAGAGGCGAAGAAGCTCGCCCTTCTGCTCCCCCTGCCTACTCCGCCTCTTTGGCTGACTCCTCTGATGTCTTAAGGCCTAGTTTGGAATCTCAGGGGGCTCAACTCCTCTGGGAAACAAGCCACTGTTCGCCTCCTCATTAAAGAAACCAAGCCAGCCTTCTGTTGTTTGCTGGAAACTCACATTAAAGAGCCCTCCATCTCCCGTATTGTCTCATCCATTGTCCCTGGTTGGTCCCATATCTCAAACCATTCCCACCACATAAATGGCCGCATTTGTATTATTTGGGATCCTGCAAAAATCTATATTTCCCTTATCTCTGCAACCTCCCAACTTCTTCACTTTTCCATTTCAGACCCCTCCAGTAGCATTTCCCTTCTGTTCACTACCATATATGACTCCAACCGTTTGCTTGACAGAGACTTTCTCTGGAATGATCTTCGCAACTTAGCCTCCCAGGTTGGCTCTCATCCCTGGGGTATTGGTGGTGACTTCGATATGGTCTGCTTCTCCCATGAAAAACAAGGGGGTGGTCATATAAATCCTTCCAATTTGGATGCTTTTAATGACTGCGTTGGAGACATTGGAGTTGAAGACCTTTGCTCGTCTGGTCTAAAATTCACTTGGAATAACAAAAGATCCGGATCCTCCAGAATAGCTTGTAAACTGGATAGGATGTTAGTGAATGAAGCTTGGCTCTCCTCTTTTCCCTCCTCCCATGCCAATCTTGACCGTCCTTCTGCTTCCGACCACAACCCCATGTTCATCCTAATTCATCCATACATCTCCTTTGGTCCTAAGCCCTTCAAATTTTTTGACATGTGGGCTTCCCATCCAGACTTCCTATTAGTTGTCCAAACCGCTTAGCTCAAGCCTGTCCAAGCTCACTCCTCCCCTCTTATTGCTTTGGCCAGGAAGTTAAGAAATGTCAAAGCGGATCTTAAGCTTTGGAATACTAACACCTTTGGGAACATATCCTCTCTTGTTGCTGATTGCAAGCAAAAGCTATCTTCCATTCAAATTCAGCTTCAAAGTGACCATCTAAATTCCTCTTTGGCTGTGGATGAACAATTGGAAACGACAAAGCTGTTAAATCTTTTGTCCCAAGAAGAGAGCTTCTTTAGACAAAAGTCGAGAATCACTTGGTTGGAGCTTGGAGATTCCAATTCATCTTATTTTCACCAATCCTTGAAGGCCATAAACAATTTCAATTCCATCTCCAAGCTTATCTCCCCCGATGGTACCCAGGTTTCCAAAGTGGATGAGCTAAAAGAGATAGCAGTGAACCACTTCAAGCATCTGTTCAACTATGCTCTCCCTAGGGCACCCTCTATCCAAGATGATCTCTTCAACAAAATTGCCCCCTCAGACATGTCCCATATGCTCTGGTCTGTACCACTTCTGCTATCTTCTCTCACAAAGCAAACAAAGCCCTGGGCCCTGATGGTTTTAGCATGGGATTCTCCAAATCTACCTGGGATATCATTAAAGAGGATCTGATTAAAGCAGTCAAAAGTTTCTTCTACAATCTAAGCCAAATCAAGGGCATCAGCCACACTTTTCTTTGCCTCATCCCCAAGCATGAGAGTGCTATCGCTATGAATGACTTCAGCCCAATTTCTCTGTGCAATCTCATCTACAAGTTCATTGCTAAGATTCTAGCCAACAGACTCAAGAAAGTGATTGATTCCCTTGTCAGTGACAATCAATTAGCTTTTATCCCGGGAAGAAGCATGGGAGACAAATTCTATTATGTCATGAGATTGTAAGAGTTTTTGATAGGAAGAGCCATCCCCCAACTGCTCTCATGAAGATTGACATCCACAAGGCCTTCGATTCTTTGAGATGGGACTTTATCATTTCTGTTCTTAGCAAGTTGGGATTCCCCCCCACATTCACAAACTGGATTTTCACTGCATTGCCTCACCACAATTTTCTGTCTTGGTCAATGGTAGCTCGGCGGGGTTTTTCTTCCCCTCAGCAGGAATTAGGCAAGGCTGCCCTCTTTTGCCTTATTTATTTTTCCTTGCTATGGAAGTCCTCTCCAGAAGTCTGCAAGTTTCCTCGGATCAAAATCTCATCGGCCCCCTCCATAAGTGCAAAGCCCTAAAGCTCACTCACCTTGCATTTGTAGATGACTTGATGATATTCTCTAAAGCTGATGGCCCATCTATTGATTCTATTATGCTTTGCCTGGATCTGTTTGCTTTGATGTCTGGTCTCCGCATTAATCCGAGAAAATCTTTCATCTTCCTCTCTGGGATTTCGGATGCAGCAAAGGACTCCTTTCTGGAGAAAACGGGTTTTGAGTTGGGGTCTCTTCCTGCCAAGTATTTAGGGCTTCCTTTAATCCCAGCAAGACTCACGGCCGATCATTGCTCTCCTAATGCTCGATCTCATCAGAAAACGGCTTCAATTATGGAAAGGCAAGCTCCTTTCCTTTGCTGGGCGTTTTGAACTCATTAGATCTGTTCTCCGAGCTTCCTACATCTACTGGTCTAGTATTTAGGGATTGTTCAAGTCCATATCTTCAAAATTGGAGTCCATCTTTGTTGCCTTCCTTTGGAAAGGAAGAGAGTCCACAAGATTTCTCCGGCCTATAAGCTGGCAGGTGTTTGCCTTCCCAAAAATGAAGGGGGATTGGGTTTGAGGCGCATCAAGGATGTTAATTGTGCGGGCATCCTTAAATTGATTTGGAAAGTGGCATCCAAGAGGGAAAGTATCTGGGTGGATTGGCTCTACTCTAAAACCCTTAAGAATGACTCTTTCTGGACTATTCGGCCTCCTTCTAATGCTTCATGGGTTTGGTGCAAAATGATCTCCCTCAGAACCTTGGCCTCTAGAGCCATCTCCTCTCGGATAGGAGACGGTTCATCCACTTACCTATGGCTCGACCCTTGGCACCCTATGGAGATTCTATCTCATGTTCTCAGGGCTCAGCATATATAGTGTTGGTCTTCCAAGGCTTGCTAAGGTAGCCGACATAATTTCTCTTGGATCTTGGTCCCCCCCCCCCCCCCCCAAACTAGCTCCTCTTTACAGATGGAAGAAATCTGGAATACTTTTCCTCAGCTCCCCCTTCCTGGCCTCTTAAGGTGTGACACTCTGCTTTGGAATCATTCCCCTTCTGGGATTTTCAATGCTAAGGCTGCCTGGGACTATGTCCACTCTTAGAGCTCTCCCTCCCCTTGGCACAAAATAATCTGGTTTAAGCATCACATTCCTAGACAAAGCTTCATGGCCTGGAGAGTCTTCACAAATGCCTGCCCACTCAAGCCTTCGTCAGCCTTTGAAGGATCCCTGTCTCCCCGAGTTGCTATCTTTGTGGAACTGAGCTGGAGGACATTGATCATCTATTCTTTGCTTGCCCTGTTGCTCATTCCATTGGAGCCTAGTCCTCTCCAAATGCTGGCCTTCTTCGAGAAGAATCCTCCCTTTCTATAGGGAATGGATCTGGATGGATATGACATTACATGGAAAGACCATTTGTGACTTGGTGGGCAAGCTAGCCTTCTGTGCAACTATCAACCAGATCTGGATGGAGAGAAATTATAGAAAATGGACCTCCAACTCTCGAGTCTCGGCCTCTTGGAAAGATTTGGAGTTCCATTTTTTTTGATGTTAAAGCCAAGATCTCAAAAGCTTCCCTCACTTGTCCCCCTTCCCCTAGAAATGATCATATTGTAACTTCTTAGGAGCTTTTTAGCTTTGTATCCAGGCCCTGGACTCTCATTGAGGTCCTGTTTTGTCTTCTCCTCCCTCCCCTTCTTAGGGGCTTGTATATTCTCTTCTTTTTCCTCCTTGGTAATGAACTAATCTATTCACTCAAAAAAAAGTATCTCCAACACCTATACAATACCCTCCGATACGTATCTTAAATTTAGTTGACCGATACCGATACTTTAATCCTTGATCTTTAGCATATCTTAGCGTATCTTCGATACGATACGATACCTTCCGATATGTATCTTAAATTTAGCTGACCTCAATCTTTAGTTTGTTGTTGTTTGTTGTTCCAACCTCTCACTGTAGTGTTCAAGATATGCAGCAGACCAGTTGAGAAACTTGCTTCTACCAAAAACGGTTGAGAAATTTTCTTCAAAGGATGAAACTAATCTAAAGAGTAGATGAGTCATTCTCCTTGCTTTCATTGCTTGGCATGTATGTCGGGCATGTGCCTTCCCTGACTCACCAACTTATCCAGCATCAAGATGTGATCCACATTCCAAATTGCTTTCATTGCAAAGAGACTCCTGAGGAAGCTTAGTGCAGCCACTCTGGAAAGCACATAACCCAACCAGAACCATATTTAAAGATGAGGAAGACTATATTGTCTAACAATATACTCTGCCGTTGAGTTCTGCTTCCAATATCTACTGTCATCTGCATACCATATCCCCCCCCCCCAAAAAAAAAACCATTCTATTGATGATTGCTGACCCAAAAAGCTTTAAGTTCATTATTCTATTTTCGTAACATACGAACATCCTCATTATGCTTTTACAACTAAGAGGGATCAAAGTCGTCATCAACCTTAAACCATTCATATCTTTTTTTACCAGTACTTCCCTAGTGATTTTTCAATTTTTAGTCTATTACTTGGTCTTTTTTTTTTTTTTTTTTTTGGGTGTCTATATAGTTGTCTTCTCCTTGGTCTCTCATCACTTCCTTTTTAATATGTAGAGAAAAATATTACATGATAGCCCATTCAACATGGAAATCTTATGGAAAATATGGTATTATATGATATTATGATATGACATGGGTTATCTCAAAAGGAGCCACAGGGATGAACATAAGCAGTGAAAAATGTGTTCTCGTTGCCTCTATATGAATGGGGGTGGGGAATCCTAGAATAAATGTGGAAGGTCTCAAATTTGAAACCTCCTGTGGGCTGGAGTCTACTGTATTAGCGTTAAGCTAGCTGCGCTAGCAGCTGTCCTCGCCATTAAAATGTCTTGCCTGTAAAATGTCAATATGAAATCAACTACCATCTTATACTCTTAATGGAATTAAAAAAAAAAAAAAAAGAAAACCAATTGAGACTTCTTACCTTTACCTTTGTGTCAGCAGTTAAAAATTTTTTAAATTGGTTTTCTTTTGGTAGATAAATATTTTAGGATTGAAATTGAAAGACATGGAATTTTGTTGACTTTTAGAAGTAATAGGAAAACCATCCTCATTCCTGACCATGTATCACTTTATTAGGTTCATCTGGTATGTTGTACGTAAACCTATACACCTATACTCTGCGTGGGGAGCTGATTTATTTGTTTAAATTAGCAGAAATCAGATTGACCCGGCAAACACTAAACGAAAACGTCTACATCCTGGAAAAATATCTCCTCGTCGACCTGTTCCAAATCATATACCAAGGCCTCCATATGTTAATTCACGACAACCACCTGGAATTGCTAGTGGTTCTGAAGTGCATGATGAGAAGGGAATAGAGTGCATGAGAGCTTCTGGCCAGCTTGCAGCACAGGTCTTGGAGTATGCTGGAACTTTAGTCAAGGTGATTGTGAAATATTTCTGTTGCAAACTTTCCTGGAAAATTTTGTGGCATGTATTGATCCAGTATCATTTAAATCCAATCTGACAATGCAAATTCAAAATCTATGCCAACCTGGTCAGTTAGGATCTGTCTGATCCAATTTTTAATTTTCATTATTTCTTGTTACCACTACATTATTGTTGTTATTGCTACTGCTCCTAGTTGTTTCAGCTTTTAGACAGGGTTTGAACTTCCATTAGGCTCTGTCCAATCCCTCCACCTCTGTGGTTTGAAATTTTGAGATTACAACAGGGCAGGTCATTTTCAGCCCTTGTAGAAATTGAGGTATTTCATCAAAATGGGCAATGTTGAAATGGTCAAAATTTGGTAAAATTTTGTGAAATGTAGGCAAATCAGGAAGTACAAAGAATATTGGACTGAAACTTTATGGGATTCTTATTTAAGCATAAATATTATGGATGATAGATTAGATATTAAAAAAAAAGAAAAAGAAAAAAAAAAAGAAAAAAAAAAGAGAGAAAGAAAGAAAGTAAGAAAGAAAGAAAGAAAGAACCAAGATTAGTATTGGGGACATCTTGAAGTTTCAACAAACATATCTCTCTGCAATCTTATTATGAGATCTTAGATGAGTTTGGGATAGGTTTGAAAAGCTCAAGAAATTTTGACTCATTTCCCTATTTCTCCAATTTCGATTCTCTTACGACTCAAAATTTGGTTTTTTATATGGATTGTGACATTTCAATTATTTTTACTAAAATTTTGACATTTCGATCATTTAGTTTCATTCATTTCGATGAGATATTATATTCTTTTATATTTCGCTTGTGCTTTCATTTCGATGAGATTGTATTCTTTGTATTTTGCTTGTGATTTCATTTCGAGATCCATTGGAACTGAAATATTTTGCCAAATTTCGACCAGTTCGATTGAAATTTCGAACATTAGTTTTTCGTGTTGTGGACAGAAACATGCAGAAATGAGCTGTTGTTCCAGTTTGCAAGCTCAAATGGAGTTTCATTTATTGAAGATTGAGCTCTGGATACTCTTTATTGCCTTGCACTTTGTTTCTGCAGAAAATGATTCAGTAGTACCCTTTCCTTACATGTGCTCGAGTCTTCTCCCTTTTCTTTTATGCAAGTTGTCTAAAAATATTAGCTTGTCGAAGAAGTCTCTTTCTTTAGGGCTTTAAGTTGGAAGTTAGAGATATTAGGGCTAGAAATGAGGGGCAAGGAGAGTAAGGATGAAGAAGGAGAGGAGAAAGAGATAGAAGAGGGCAAATAGTGGGGGAGTGTTTTGCTCTTCCCACCTTTATTAGGTTTAAACTAATAACTTAGGGAAATTACATAATCCTCAAAGAAAAAAAGAAAAATACATCTTAGGACAACTTAACATAAAAACAGTTCCTAAAACCTCTATTACATAAACTTCAACAGTCCCCCTCAATTAGAGAATAAATGTCATACATTCCCAGCTTTCCTTAGAGAGTATTGAACTGGTAAGAAATGAGTCCTTAGGTGAAGATGTCTGCAAATTGATCACCTGTCTTCACAAAAGTGTGCGAATGTTTCTAGAGTCAATCTTCTCTTTGATGAAATGCCGGTACACTTCAATGTGCTTTGTTTTATCTTGTTGCATTGGGTTATAGTCAATGCTTATTGCTGCTTTGTTGTCGCAGTAGAGTTGCATAGATCCTTCAGTGTCATACCCTAACTTGAGAACCAATCGATGCAACCAAATGAATTCACAAACACCATGAGCCATTGCTTTTTATTCAGCCTCTGCACTAGATCTAGCTACAACATGTTTTTCTCCTCCATGTAATCAAGTTACTACCCATAAATGTGCAATAACCAGATGTAGATTACCTGTCAAAAATGGATCCAGCCCAATCAACATTGGAATAACCTTCTATCCTCGAGTGGTTGTTCCTGGCATACAGAAGTCATTTTCCTAGAGAGGACTTTAAATATGTGAGGATGTAGTACACAACATCTAAGAGCCTGCTCTTGGCACATATGTAAACTGGCTGACTACTCCCACTGGATAAGCAATGTCTAGGCGAGTCAGAGACAAAAAGATCAACTTCCTCACTAGCCTATGGTATTTCCTTGCATCAACAAGGGAAGGACCACAATCTTCTCTTAGCTTGTGATTCTCTCAATAAGAGCACTAGCTTGTTTATAATCCATCATCCCTGTTTCTTTCAATAGGTCTGGCACAAATTTTCTTTGGCATATGTTGATTCCCTTCTTAGACCTTGATACTTTAATTCCCAAGAAATATGTTGATTCTCTTCTTAGACCTTGCACTTTAATTCCCAAAAAATACTTCCAGTGTCCTAGATCCTTCATCTCAAATTGTTTGGCCAGATAGGCTTTCAGTCTAGCTATTTCATCATTGTCATCTCCAGTCACCACGATAATCAACATAAACAATCAATGCTGTGATGGTACCATTACCTCGTCGAGTAAATAATGTGTGGTCTTCTTGACTTTGGGAATATTTATTCTTTAGAATGGCTTGCCTGAACCTCTTAAACAAAGCCCTTGGTGATTGTTTGAGACTATAAAGTGCCTTTTTTAGGTGACACACCTTACCATCAGCTGCCGGAACTTGAAGCCAGGAGGGGGGCTTCATATATACTTCCTTTTCTAAGTCTCCATAGATGAATGTATTCTTCACATCCAACTAATATAAGGGTCAACCTTTGTTTGCCACCACAGGTATAATAACTCTTATTGAGTTATGCTTGGCCACAGGAGCGAAGGTCTCTTGATAATCAATTCCATACACTTGATTGTACCCTTCGGCCACTAATCTTGCCTTGTACCTCTCAATAGCACCATCTGATCGGTATTTGATCGTATAGATCCACCTGCATCCAATTGGAATTTTCCTCTTGGGAAGGTCAACCAGTTTCTAGGTACCGTTCTTCTCAAGTGCCTTCATTTTCTCAAGCATGGCTTGTTTCCACTTAGGGTCGGACATAGCCTCAATAACAATTTTAGGGATGGAAGCAGAAGAAAGAGTAGTTGAAAAAGCAACACTTGTAGGAGAGAGCATCATAGGAAACAAACTGGGCTACAAGATTAGTTTAAGCTCTCTTACCCTTACGAACAACAATAGGGAGTTTTAAGTTAGAATGAGAAGAGATGTTTCCTGATTGAGGAAGGGGAAACTCAGGATGTGGATCCAAAGAGGACTCTTGTCATATCTTCTTTATCCTTGTGTACACAATATCCTTCTCTTTACGTGGACCACTAGTATCAACAATATCCACTGTGTCAACATCATCCACCTCTTTATGTTTTCCAATATCCAAAGCTAAAGGAATAAGAGGCAAGGGATAAGAAACGGAATGGCATCAACAACCGTTTCACTTTCACTTCCATTCTTTCCCCCTGAAGAGGTTGCTGAAGAGAAGCAAAGAAATGAACAGACTCAAGAAAGGTGACATATTTGGAAAGAAATCGCCTAAGAGATAAATGGTGGTAACACTTTTAGCCTTTTGGTAGTGGAAGAATACCCAAGGAGAGGCATTTGAGAGCCTTGAGATCGAATTTGGTGCGGGAGGATTTGTTAACATGCACATAACAAACACAACCAAACTCTTTGGGAGGAAGAGAAAAAGTAGAAGATTGAGAAGACAAGAGTGCAATGGGATTTAGAGACCCAAGGATTTTGGTAGGCTTGAGATTGATGAGAAAAGCAGTAGTAAGAACAGCTTTAGACCAAAAAGTTGCAGGAACATGCATACCAGATCAAAGGCTTCTATCGACTTCTAACAAATAACGATTTTTCCTCTCAACTACCTCATTCTGTTGGGGTGTATTGACATAAGCAAGCTGATGGATGATACCATTGTTAGTAAAAAAGTCTTGTAGACCCCCATACATGTACTCCCCCCCTTTATTAGACCGGACAATTTTGATTCTGGTTTCGAACTGGTTTTTGGAATGCATCATGAACATCACTCTTCTATTTCATGAAAATGCTCCAAGTACAACGAGAGATACCATCAACAAATGAAACAATGTAACAAAGACCAAATAAGGAGGTAGTAGGACAAGGTCCCCAAACATCAATATGCACAATGTTAAAGGGAACAACAAATCTATTACCATAATTGGGATAAGATGAACGACAATGTTTAACAAAAGTATATGGTTCACAATGAAATACGCGAGAAGGAAAAGATGTAAATAAATGAGGTAACTGTTTCCTCGTGATAACACTACAAACGCTGATGCCAAAGCATCACAGTGTCTATAGAACTACTATCACTACGGCCGCATATATAGGGACTATGGTGCATTAAAAAAAATGACTACGGCTCAAGACGGTGGAGGCCGCTCTCCTCACTTCCACTATCAATAATCTTCGTCGTTACCAAATCTTGAAAAAGGCAATGAGAGGGGAAAAAAAGTGATACAACAATCAAGGATTTAGTCAAAGTGTTTACAGATAAAAGATTTAAGGTAAGGTTAGGAACATGTAGAACGTAATTAAGTAAAATGGAAGAGGTAATGGGAATAATGTCTTTCGTAGAAACGGAGGAGAGGGTTCCATCAGCCACCTGATGAACCTTATCCTTACTAGAACAAATGGAGTAAGAATCATAACAATGGGATGTACCAATAATGTGGTCAGTTGCACTAGAGTCAATGACCCACGATGGAGCAGTGGAAGGTTCATATGTGGAGACATGTATAGCGGAAGGTGAGGTATCCTGTGAGGTAGATGGGCTATCAAGTTGAGACATGAGTCGGCAAAGGACTGCAATATCATCCCTAGAGAAGGAGTAATATCTTCCTGTGAGTGTCCTTTAGGATCAGTCTCTGTTATAGTAGCATGGGCTATGGCTCCTTGATGTAGATACAACTGCATTAACTGGTTGGACCAGCATGACTGGTTGTGGAAGCCAAGGGCCAAAAAGAACCGGTCCAACCTAGGTTTTTAGTTCAACAAGGGTTGAAAGTAGTTTAGTTTAATATTAAGTCTTCTATTTTTTCTCAAGTTTGTTTTGGGTAGGATACATATGAAGTAGGAGTCAGTTTTAGTGTTAGAGTCTAAGTAGGAGTTTTATTATTTTTCCTTTATATACTTGCATAAACTTAATGTTTGGTTTTTAGAGTGAATTAGTGAATGGGGTGGTGTGTGATCCCCTTCCCCCTTTATGCAATTTTCCCTTTGTTCCCTAAGGCTACTCCATCAATTTGGTATTAGAGCCGAAGGTCCCCATTCCCCTTCTTCCCTTCCATCTTTCCTTCCCTCCCTCATTCTCTGTTTCGGCTACAGAGATTAAAAAAAAAAAAAAAATCGATTCTGTCTTCTCTCTGTCCCAACCCCCTTCTTTTCTCACAATTTCCTCTGATCAAGCCCTTTTCTAGGGTTCCATCAGCAAAGAAAAAAAAAGCAGTAGAGGAAGTGAAGAAGAGAGAGTCGACAGAGAAGCAGCAGAAACCCCCATCAATCTCTTCTCAGTCGAGCTCTCTGCAGGGTTTCAATAGTGAAAAAAAAAGAGAGCAACAGTAGAGGAAGAGAAGAAGAGAGAGTCGACAGAGAAGCAGCCAGAAACCCCCATCGACCTCTTCTCTATCGAGCCCTCACAGGGTTCCAGTAGTGAAAAAAAAAAAAACAAAAAAAAAAAACAGATGGAGAGCAGAGAAAGCAAGAACAGAAAATAGAAGAAGAAGAAGAGAAGAAAGAAGAAGAACAAACAGAAGAAAAGGAGGAAGAAGAGAAGTCCAGAAGAGATAGACAGGAGTACATACCTGCGAAGCCCCGTCGTGAACCTCTCTTGGTCGAAGCCGACTCCCGCTGTTGATTCCGTCTCCAAGAAGGAGAAGGATCCTTCTGTCAGTAACCCTCCCACATACGGCTATTCTTTTGAATTGATTTCTTTTCCTCTTTAATTTATTTTCTTTTCCCAATCTGCCCTTTCCCTTTTCTCCTTTTCTTTTGTCTATATTTATTATCCAGTTTCCAGCTTGCTTCTAATTTCCATGCTGCAACGCCCTTGAGGATTCACTTTTGCTTACAGTTCTGCCCTCCTTGCAAAAAAAAAAAAAGAGGAAAAAGAAGGACAGAGTTATTTACCATTCTGCCATTGTTCCTTGTACTTCTTTTATTTGCTATTTTGCCATCATATTTAAGTGTAATATTGCCCATCTCCACCATGGTAGCCAATAGTGAAGTTGTTCAATAGCTAAACTCCTATAAAGGAGAAACTGATACAAAAATTGAAGCTATTATGACAATGATGGAATCCATGCAAGCTTCTATCGATCTTTCAGTGGCAATAGATAGAGGAAAAAGTCCCATTCAATCTGGGGATTCTTCCAATACCACTCCACAAGATCCATTGCCACCACATCATACACCGCCACCACCACCTCCACACCCATATGGAACTGGTCGATATGATGATAGAGTAGTAGAAAGAGCAGCAAGATTGGATGTCCTTGATTTTTATGGAGGCAACAATCCAGAACTGTACCTTGACTGGATCACAACTTAGAGACATTCTTTAAATGGTATGGGTTGAACATTGATTTAGTCACTAGGGCTGAAATGTATGAAGTCATGAACCAGAGATTCTTGCCTTTTGATTACAAGCAACGCATGCATCTCAGGTTTACACAATTGAAACTGGAGAATTTGACCGTTGAAGAGTATGTTGCTAGATTTTATTATTTGGTCACTCGTTCTGATTTTGAGTGGGATGAAGTATTGGTGGCACAATTCCGCAATGGTTTGCACCTTTAACTTAGTGTTGCCCTTGCATCTACCTGACTGCCTACAATGGAAGATGCCGTACAAGTAGCATATCAGGTTGAGGAGAGTCGAAAACGTCAATACAATCGGAGGCCATTTACAGATGCTTTTCCTAGAGTTCCTAGTTCTATTCAACCACAGTCGTCTCCACAGGAAAAGTCAATCAGTAGATCGTAGCCTAGTGTTTCATCTATGGCATCTTCACGACCTAGCCGACCGTATTCTCCACCTCGTCATATTTAGACATGTCATCCTCACGGCCTAATCATCCATACTCCTCACCTCAACGTGGTTATGACAGGAACTCAGTATTTCTAAAGGAGGCTACTTAATGTTTCTTATGCAAGGGGTACGGGCATAGAGCTAATCAATGTCCTAACCGGTTGTTGGCCTACATCGACAAGGACAATTTTATACCCTATGCACTAGAAGAGCAACCAAAATTAGGAACAGTAAATCTGGAGGCTAAATGTGATCGTGAGCCTAATGAGATCAATGATGATGACAGTGATGGTGAGCCTCAACCGTTCTATGTGATCCGTCCTCTTTTAACTATACAGAAGATTCCCGAGGAATTCGATTGGCGCCATAACAGTATCTTTCAGACCAGGGTGCAATGCAATGACAGTTTCTGTAATATGGTGATTGACCCCGGTAGTTGTACCAATGTTGTTGCTGAAGATGCTATTCGCAAGTTGGGTCTAAAAACTGAGCCTCATCTGAACCCCTACAAGGTTGGGTGGGTGAACAACAATAATCTGAAAATTTATGAAAGATGTTTGCTCACGTATTCTATTGGCAGACTGATTGATCAGGTTCAGTGTGATGTTCTTCGTCTGAGAGGCTGTCACATTCTTCTGGGGCGCCCATGGTTGTTTGACCAGAAATCCAAGCACTGTGGATATGAGAATACATACACTTTTCAGCATGGTGGCCTTGAGATGAAGTTTCTTCCAGCAAAGGATCTTCTCCCTCTCAAGCTCAAGATGACAGTTGGTACTTTTCTTATCAAGCGCATCGACTCTAACGGAATTCTTGGACGTCATCCAAACTTTGGTTTTTAGAGTGAATTTAATTTTAGAATTAGTGAATTGGTGCATAGTGTGTGATCCCCTTCCCCCTTTATGCGATTTTCCATATGTTCCCTAAGGCTACTCCATCACTCCTCTACGACCACCACGTGTTCTAGTAGATCCTACGCGAGTACTTGGAGGACGACCATGAAGTACTCATCATCTCTCTCGAGTGTGCCTAGGCTTCCCACAATGATCACACTGTTGGGATCTATCTCTTTCATCTCCATGGGATGACCCTTGGCTTTGGCTGCCTTCACGCCATTCTCAGTGGGTAGTGGAAGAAAGGATAGAGTGCTCAAGTGAAGGTGCAAAATTTATAGCACCTCCCATGGTCTCCTCACTTAGTAGGTAAGCTACACACCTTATTAAGGGATGGAAGAGGGGTCGGCCCAAAATTTGTATCTGGATGGGCTCATGGTCTGAATTCAGCCTACCTAGTAAAATTAGAACGTGTTCCTTTTCAAGGGATCTATAGACCTTGGCTTCGTTTTCAGGATTGGAAAATTGAAGGTCTCGGTAATGATTATATTCCTCCCCGAGTCCTATAACTGTAGTATAGTAGTAAAAAATAGTCATGTTCCTTGGCTTTATGGAGAGGGCCTGAGAGTCACCTACTTTGTTATAGGTCTTAGAAATACTATCTCAGATATCCTTAGTAGTTTCCTTTCGGATAAATCTCCTTCCTATCTTAGGTTTCATAGAAAAAAGCAGCTAAAAGTAGGGTTTGCAGTTTCTCATTTCTGGTAACCTGGATCAACGACAACGGGAGCCTTGATAGCCTTAGTAATGTACCCTAGCTTCGCTCCACTCTTCAAGGATAACTTCATGGATTGTGACCGATCCAAATAGTTGGTACTATCCAACTTCACAAGAGAAATCTGAGTATTAGGATTATCAAGACAATCGAACTGAGGGTTGGTACTACTTGACCCACCTGATGTAGCTTCCGTAGGTTCTATGAGATCAGACATGATGTAAGAATACCCTTAAAGCAACATAAATGGAGATCCAAACCAAAGGGGAAACACAAGCCCCATATATCTTATTCTCAGAACCCAAAAAAAAAAAAAAAAAAAAAAAAAGTCCAACAAGCTAGTAAACCATGAAATTATGATGGAAAATCAATAAAACCCACTTCTAACTGTGGAACTTCATCCCAATATCATAAACAAGTATCGTAGAGTCAAGTACATCCATAGCAAGCAATCAAATCACATAGTGCTAGCTATTACAGACCAAACTACTCACAGAGAAGGAAAATGACAATACTTGGCAGTAAGGAGGAGAATGAGTTGTGTTCCGACAACACAAACAATCTCGAAACAACACTTAGGGGGATTAAACAAGGGGCCTTGGGCGACTCTTACAGGCCTAGCCCATCCCCAATAGCCTCTTGGGGAGAGAGAGAGAGAGAGAGAGAGATCCTAGCTGGCAGTAATGGTTTGAGCTCCATTTTTTGTGGTTTGAACTTCAATCAGTCCTTGTAGGGCTTCAATCTCCCTCCAAGAGTCTTCAACTTGCTTCTAGAGCTCCATTAGGTCTTCTTATTGAATCTTTTTACATAGTGTTGCACCTCTATTGATCCCTTTGCTTTCCAGGGTTCCAAGAGAGACTCAAATAATAGGAAGGAGAAGCTTAGTCGACTTTCAAACTCCCTTTGGCTCTGATACCAAGTTAGAAGTCAGAGATATTAGGGTTGGAGATGAGGGAGGAGAGACAAGAGTAAGGAAGAAGACGGGGAGAAGTTGAAAAGAGAAAGAGATAGAAGAGGGCAAATCATGGGAGAGCATTTTTCTCTTCCCTCCTATATTAGGTTCAAACTAATAACTTAGAGAAATTACACAATCTTCCCTAGGGAGGTAAAAGAGAAGAAAGAAAAAGGGAAAATACATCTTAGGACAACTTAACATAAAATTGTTCACTGCAGGTATCTCGGATGCCTGCAAATCCCATATTTTGACCCTTATAGGCTTCTCCCTCGCCTCTCTTCCCGTTAAACACCTCGGGCTTCCTCTCATTCCTGCCAAGCTCTCGGCTTATCATTATGCCCCAATGCTTGACCTCCCTACCTCCCTCTGGTTTGATCCCTGGCATCCCTCAGGTGTTCTCTACTCTACCATCACCCCTCGAATCATTTACTCATCTGGCTTGGGCAGAAATGCTTGGTCTCTGCCATTATCTCTTTAGTTGGCTGGTCCCCTCCCTCCTCCCTCCTTGTAGACATTTGGTCCTCCCTCCCCCCTTCCTTCAGGCCACAGGGGAAGAGAAGATAAAATCTTTTGATCCCACTCTCCCTCGGGATCATTCTCCTCTTCCTCGGCTTGGGATTTTGTCCATTCCAAAGTCCCACTTGTCCTTTGGCGCAAAACCATTTGGTTCAAAGGTCATAGCCCTCGTCATTGCTTCACGGCCTGGCGCGCCATCCTAAACTACCTCCCGATGTAGTCCTTCCTCATCCACCGCCACATCCATGTTCCCCCCGCTTGCTGCATTTGTTGGAATGGCTCTGACGATGTTGATCACCTATTTTTCTCTTGCCCCTTCTTCTCTGTCATCTGGAAGAGAGTTTTCAAGCACTACTAGCCTTCTAACAGACAAATCCTTCCTCTCAGTCGAGAAAGGGTCTGGGTGTATATGACGTTTGGCGGATCCACCATTTGCGACACTACCGGAAAGTTTGCATTCTGTGCCACCATTTCTCATCTCTGGATGGAGCGTAATCTCCGTAGATGGACGTCCAATTCTCGGTCCTTTGATATGATTTGGAAGACTATCTACTTTGATGTCAGCTCCAAACTTGTCTCCTTTCGTCACCGTACTATTAGAGATTCCCCAAGGAATATGTTCGTTGTTGTCTCCTTGGGCCTCCCCTGATCAATGAATTGAATTCTGTAGCTGCTCTCCCCTCCCCTCTCATAGGGTTTGTTTCCCCCTTCTAGTTGGCTTTTGTCCCCCCCTCTTCCCCCATATATATTCTTTTCCTCGTAATTTAATATATTATTCATAAAAAAAAAAAAAATACAGTTCCTGAAGTACCCCCATCACATAAACTCACTTCATTCGTGTCACAAATAGAAATCAAATCGCATGTTGGCTTGTTGGTTTGTGTATTTGCTATTAAGTACATAAGATAAGGGAGAATGTTTCGTGGGTGGGGGAGTAGCATCTGCCAGCACCCCCTCTCTTGTCACACCCCACCTTCAGTTACCTGAAGGCGTGTGACTTGAGCACACTTCCACATCCAAATAATCCTATCAGGATCATCGATGCACTACTTTAATATCACAATCGTGTGAAATGAGCTAAATACATTAAGATATAAGAAACTGTACCTGAAAATACACTGGTGCTCTATTGATAATTAGTATAATTACACAAAAGATTAAGTAGAACTGTCAAGACGTATCTTACATAGCTGAACACTGTATCACATCATGCATATACACAAAGGAATGAATAAGGGGCAAATGACAACTATCATCTTCAAAGTGCGCCGTAGGCACAACCATCATAAGCACAGTCCTACTCATGCTCCACAAGCTCCTCTACCCACATCTCATCACCAAACAGAGTTGGTGTCTCCACACAAGCATCAGAGGGATGCCTGTATCTCCATCTAAAAACACGCAAGAAATGCGATGAGCTTCGACGAAGCCTAGTGAGGGGTGGGACATGCAAGCACAATAAATATGATGCAACATATAAATAAACAATGTTTAAATGAATGCAATATGATCCGGACTATTAACACACAAACCTAATGTCAAACTAAGTCTAGATTGGCTCTTAGTGCTACTGCAACATAAGTGGTACCCCTATTCCCGGAATTCGCCATCGGTCACCCAACGATACAAGTTAGTTGCGAGTCAGGAGCATATCGGTCCCTACATGCACACTTCGTTTGCTCGGTAAGCCCTTATTAATAATCCCTAGTTGCCTTGGCACCGGAATCACCATCGGCCACGTAGGGCATTTTTGCCTTTGACAACAATCACTCGTACCACGGATGTGGTATTCTGGAATTGGATCATTGGACCTACCATATATGGGATTAGCTAATACCTTTCCCCTGCTGGCAAGGGGTTGTAGCACCCAAGTTTGTTATCCAAGCCATAGGCAATCTAATATGTATGCACATTACATCATAATAGTAATAGTATCATAATTGGGAATCCGTTGCTAGAATCACCCTTGGCCACCCAGCATTTCACACAACCACAACCACAACCACACACTGTCCACATTCCACACACTGTCCACACAACCACACACATTGTCCACACTCCACACACACTCACTATTCACACTTCACAACTACAATGGAATTTAACAGAAATAAATATGCACAACCACATGAGCACACGTGAAACCAAATTAAAGTAAACACTCAAACACCTCTTGTCTCGACGAGGTGGTATCCTACCGATGATCTCACACTGTGAAACCTCATCGCTTGATGGTTTTATTAATTGAAATTAAAGTGTGTTATAGGTGAGACTTTAGAGGTTGAGCATAAGAATGGTCTTCCTATAGGTCAAACGACCATCAAAATTTTTGGTCATAACTCATGTTCAGACAGCTCACCAGCTGGAGGTGACCAATCGGTGGGCTGACCGGTGGATGAACCAAGGGCTTCTGTCTCTATAGAAAGTCCACCGGTTGATGCTCACTGCTTGGTGGTCACTCGACCGGTGAGGGCAATTTCATAGGGTTTCTGCCCATTTCCTTACATTTAAGCCTTAGGGTCATTTTTAGTGTCTACCTTCATTTACAATACCCACTTTATAGTGGTGATCATATCATCACCTCATTTTTGCCCAATTTAGGTAGGTTCGTACACCCTAGGTAGCTTAGGGATTACATGTTTAGCCACATATGTTGCATGGATTATAGTGGGATTGTCCCATTATTCCAATTAGGGTTTAGGTTACCTAATTTTGGGGGATTGAGTTGAGGTTTTACACTTAATTGGTTATCCACCTCAAAATAAATGTCTAAAAATACCTTAATTGAAGCTCGCTTCATAAAATCCCCAAATTGATTTGTGAGTTAAGGAATACTTCATGGAGATCTTAGTTAGATTAGTCCAATTACATTAGTGGAAGGGATAGCAAGAGAGCAATTGAGACAGAAGTGGGAGGGTTGCACTCACCTGTGAGTGTGGATGAGAATGTGTAGGATACCCCTTCCCTTTAGCTCAACTCTTCTTCTCCTTCCTTCCTTTTCTTCCTTCTTCTCCTCTCTCTCTTTCTTCTTCCTTAACAAATTGTAATTGTGCAATATATGAGCTAATTGCTCTTTATATAGTAACTCACCTCACTAAGGCCTGTTTGGGGAATTAATGTAATACTATCATTAACTGGGTTAATTCTCTAGTTGGCACTAGTGGATCCACCTCTGGTGACTTGGTGAATTAATCCATTCATTCATAAGGTGTACAGACTAGAGAAGGTGATCTGATGTGCACGGGTGCCAAGGATCGGGCCCCATGGGCAAATAACCCATTCTGTCAATTTATTCCCACCAGTGGATGCTCATCGGCTGGTGGTGACCTGCCGGTGGTCATCAGTCAGTGAGGGCCTATTGTGCTTACTTCTGCTGGGACTTGCCCAATATGCTGCATTGATGGTCCTTAAGGCCTGCACAAGTCTATATGTCAAGTCTAGGGGTATTTCACTACTAAGGTACCGACTGGATGCCCTCGTTGACGAAAAACTTACCCAGACTTCTTTGGTAGTCTACAGCCTTCCCAGTTGTCCCGGCACGAGTAACACTTGTAGGTAGGATCATTTCTTCCCTCGTGGCAGAAAACTGCTACTACCAGTAGTTCTTGACATTGTCTGGCTCTTGTGGTTCATCTGCAATCAATGATATATGGTAGGTGTGGAGTTTCTAGGCGTCTTTTAATCTTATTAGTGTTAGATAAGGCTCCACCATTGTCAATAAAGGGGGCTGCCTTCATTGTCAAAGCTAGGTGGCAGCCTCCTTCATTGTCAATGTTAGGTGAGGGCCATTGTCAACAAAGGGCTCCCACGATTGTCAAAGATAGGTAGATAGGTGGCAGCCTCCTCCATTAATAATATTAAGTGAGAGCTTGATGAGAATTAATGATGGTAGATAAGCGTTTGGTGTGAGGAAGACTTTATTATTCTCCACATGCTCTATATAAGGTGTAAGGACGTTAGAGCTCAAGATAAGAAGATGAACAAGAAACTCTATTATTCTTAGCTCTCTTCCTCTCAACTTTGTTCCTCTTTTCTCTCTTACTTTTTCTCTCCTCTCCTTCGTCTTCTCTAATCTGGTCGCAGGATTCTAGACTTGTAACATAGTATCAGAGCGACTGTAATCAGATTTGGATTTCCTCGCTCTTCTCTGATTTGTTTTAAAACCCTTTGGTGAGCAGCCACCTATTGTTGCACCTACTATGGGTTAAACGCTCCACCTCTCATCAATATAGTGCTGGTATTCTAATTACATAATTATCTACAGTTACTGATTTTAGGATCTATGGAGCAAGGATTGATTGTTTTTCTTTGGAAAATCAAATTTTCTGGAAACCCCTGATAAAATCGATTTTTTCTAGATGCTTCTTGGTTGCTGGTTCCTTCGATCATATGGGTATCCTATGCATGGATGTAGCTGTTGTATGTTAAATCTACATGATTTGTGACTTCTCTAACCAGGTGACATCGATTTTTTGCTTCTTCCTCAATACCCTGTAAGCTCGATTTTTTGTTCTGAATAAATGGTTACTGCCTCGTTGGTTTGTGAAGCATATTCTATTATTGGTTCCTTATTATAGTCCTACATCAGTTCTCTATTGCTGCCCTTTTGATCTATTGGTGGTTGTTTCTGTTGATCTTGTCTCACAAGGTCAATTCCTTAGGTTTTTCAACACCTTGAACATTAATTGATTTTTGCTATTTGCTCTTGTATTTGAAATTTCTCTGGTTATTGTTCACTATGGCTGAGAACAAGTCTACTACTCCTACTACGGACCATGTGAATGTCCAAATCACCTCTATCAAGCTCAAAGGGAGCTCTAATTATTTACTATGGGCTCAAGCTGTGAAAGTTTATTTCATTGCCAAAATAAGCTTAAATTTTTTAATTCTGATCCTCCTGCCCCTGATGAAAAGACTATAGTGCATAGATGAGGGATAATGCTATTGTCCTTATCTGGTTATGGAATAGTATGAGGCTAGACATTGCTGCCAATGTTTTGTTTCACACCACTACTAAGGGTGTGTGGGACAACCGAAAGGAGACATATTCTCAGGAGAAGAATATGACTCCAATTTATGGTCTCTATGAGAAGTAGTTTTAGTTTCTGCAATCTGACAAGACTCTACAGGTGTACTACAATGCCTTTAAAGGCATGGCTGAAGAGCTGGATGTTTTCCACCCTCTCACTACTAACATTGAGAAACTTAAGGCCCAACAAAATGAGTTCTTTGTATCCAAGTTGCTGGGCTGAATCCTGATTTGAAGGCTGTTAAAGGTCACCTACTTGCTAGAGAGACAGTTCTTACACTTAATGATACTTATTCCCGTCTTCAGCATGTTGGTACTCCCACTGCCAATTCTAATTCCTCATCTAGAGACAATTCCGCCTTTATCGCTGGACGTGGACATGGTCGAGGCTGTGGTTCAGGGGGAGGCTGCGGGTTTGGTGCACAACAGACTGATCTTTTACAGTGCTCTTATTGCAGGAAACCTAATCATACTATTGAGACTTGTTGGGCCCAGCATGACAAGCCAGAGTGGGCAAACCAATTAGCAAGGATTAAAGTATCGGTATCGGTCGGCTAAATTTAAGATACGTATCGGAGGGTATTGTATTGTATCGGAGATACGCTAAGATATGCGAAAGATCAAGGATTAAAGTATTGGTATCGGTCACCGTATCGGTCGATTAAATTTAAGATACGTATTGGAGGGGTATCGTATCGTATTGAAGATACTTTAAACCATGCCAGTTAGCCTATTATGCATTGTCAGATGGTGTTACTGATATGGCTTCCAGTGATACTAAACTAGGACCTTCTTCAGGTGATTTATCTTCCAATCTTCGTGATGATGTCAATCAGCTATTGCGTAGTCTTGAGACATCTACTAGTACGTCTACTTGGGCTTTTATATCCGCTGCCACTTTAGCCCATGTAGGTACACCTGCTTTCTTTACCACAACTTCTACTCCCTGGATTATTAACTTAAGGGCTTCTGCTCATATGACCGTTAAGTCTTCATTATTTAATTCATTTTCTACTAACTCTAATCTACATCTGTCAGTCTTGCTAATGGGATCTCTGCCCCTATTTCTGGTCATGGTACAATATCACCTACATCCTTAATATTTATGTCCTCTGTATTACATGTTCCTCAATTTCCTTGAAGTCTTCTTTCAGTTAGTCAATTAACTATATCATTGAATTGTTCAGTGGCATTTTTTCCCTCTTACTGTGTCTTTCAGGATCTTTACATGAGGAAGATGATTAGTAGAGGGCGTGAAAAAGATGGGTTGTACTACCTCTACTATGCTGTCCGTAAATCTTCCATTATTGCCACTGCTATTAGTAGTGTCACTCCTTTCTAGTGGCATTGCCGGTTAGGTCATCTGTCATTTTCTAGGCGTAGACTTTTATTTCCTAGTTTTATGTCTATATCTAGTTTGGAATGTGATGCCTGTGAATTGGAAAGCATCATCGTACTTCTTTTCCTTCTTGTTTTGTGGCTCGTAGTCCTGCTTTATTTTCTTTAGTCCACTTAGATATTTGGGGTCCTTGTAGGGTTAGCAACAGGAATGGGTTCAGGTATTTTGTGACATTTGTGGACGATCATTCTGGTCTTACTTGGCTATACCTCTTAAAGGATCGTTCCGAATGTTTTATTAGTGTTTCTGAATTTTTATAATAAAATAAAAACTCAATTTGCTACACCTATTAAGGTTTTTCGTTCTGACAATGCTTTGGAATATGTTCAAAATGAAAATTGGAATTTTTGTGCTACTAACGGTGTGATTCACCAAACTAGCTGTTCCTATAGTCCAAAACAAAATGGGGTGGCGGAACAAAAAAATAGACATTTGTTAGATGTAGCATGTGCTATTTTGTTACACATGCATGTTCAGAAGCAATTTTGGTGTGATGGGGTCTTAATTGCCAGTTATTTGATTAATCGCATGCTGTCTTCTGTCCTTGCTGATCGAATCTTCGGTTTCTGTTGTTTTTCTTGATTTATCCTCATTTTCGTTACCTCCTCGAGTTTTTGGTAGTGTGCTTTGTTTATAATTTACATTCACAGCCTGATAAGTTGTCCCCTAGGTCCACTAAATGCATTTTTCTGGGTTATCCTCGTACTCAGAATGGTACGAGTGTTATGACACAGTCACTCATAAGTACTTTGTTAGTTCTGATGTGTCATTCTTTGAAGCACTCCCTATTTTTCTCCCAAACCTATTTATCCGAGGATGAGTGGACAACTCCTGTTACTTCTCCAATTCCCTCTTTGTTCCCCTTCTCTGATGATCCCAATGTCAGCACTACACCACCTTTGCAATTCTATCAGCGGATAAGTCAGGCCAGCCTAGTGAAGTGATACCAACTCCGGATGCTTCACCTCATGTACTAGGTTCTTCCTTTGGTGTAGCTCTTAAAGATATACGTTCTTGTACTCAAAAGTCCATGGCTGTGTATCTTATAGAGAACTTTGTTTCTTTGTCTCATCTTCCATTTCCTATTCATAGTCTTGCCCTATCTTTGTCTACTCATATTATTCCCAAAAATCATAGTGAAGCCCTCCGTCTTCCTGGATGGAAAGATGCCATGGATGTCGAAATGGATGTTCTCTTGACCAGTGACACCTGGAGTTTGGTAGATTTGCCTCCTAGAAAGGACCTAGTGAAATGTTGCTTGGTTTACACTGTTAAGTAGCATCCTGATGGCTCTGTTGAGCAGTTGAAAGCCCGCTTGGTTGCCAAAGGGTACACACAGACTTACGGGGTTGATTATTTTAAGACATTCTCCTGTTGCTAGATTGAATTTTGTTCGTGTTTTTATATCCCTTGCGGTCAATTTTGATTGGCTATTGTTTCAGTTTGACATTAAGAATGCTTTTCTCTATGGGGACCTGCAAAAGGAAGTGTATAATGAGAAACCTCCGGGGTATGTTGCTCAGGGGGAGAATGGTGGCCGTGTATGCAGATTACATAAGGCTGTTTATGGTCTTAAATAATCTCCCAGGGCATGGTTTGAGAAGTTTAGTACTATTGTTACCAATTGTGGGTTTTCTTAGTGCTATTCGAACCACTCTGTTGTTGTTTGTCTCCAGGGAGATAAGTTAGTTGTCTTAGTTGTTTATGTGGATGATATCATCATCTCTAGGCTCTAGCAATGATGCAGTTGGTATTATTAAGGTAAAAGAGTATTTACAACAACATTTTCAGACCAAGGATTTATGTCAACTTCGCTATTTTCTTGGTATTGAGGTTATTGGAAGCAAGAAAGGAATCAACTTATCTCAAAGGAAATACGTTTTAGATCTTCTATCTGACACTGGTATGCATGCATCAAAACTAGTGGATGTACAGTTGAGAATCAGAGATTTAGAGAATAATTTTACTTGTCTGTAATGACAGAGGTCTTTCTTATTTATAAGAAGATTACAATAAATCAAATAAGGGAAGTAGGATAACGCTGACTAAGCATCTCTATCTACAAGTTACGCCGACTAAGCATCCTTATCTAAAAGATTTACTACGGTAAATAGTAAATAATTAAACTTAACCAAAGTAAAAATAAAAACTATCTACGGTCATCACAACACTCACCCTCAAGTTGGTGCAAATATATCATACATGCCCAACTTGGAGACGAGAGGATGAAATGCCTTATAGTGAACAGCCTTGGTAAACACATCAGCTAACTGATTTGCTGTACTAACAAAGGGAATGCAGACAGTCCCTTGGTCAAGCTTCTCTTTGATGAAGTGTCTATCAATCTCAATATGCTTAGTCCTATCATGCTGAATAGGGTTGTGGGCAGTGTTGATGGCTGCCTTGTTATCACCATACAGACGCATAAGACCTTCTACGTTAACTCGAAGATCACTTAGTAGGCTTTTAAGCCAGACCAGCTCATAAATTCTTTGGGCCATTCTTGATATTCGGCTTCAACACTAGAGCAAGATATCACGAATTGTTTCTTGCTACGCCAAGTAACAAGGTTCCCTCTAAGGAAAGTACAATACTCAGAGGTAGGTTGCCGATCATTAATAGATGCAGCCCAATCAGCATCAGTAAGGCCTCAAACTTCAAGTGCCCCTGATTAGAATACAAAATACCCTTTCGAGGACCTGATTTCAAGTACTGTAGGATCCCGTACACAACATCAAGGTGAGGTGTCTTGGGATCATGAAGAAAACAGCTAACAATCCTATAACATAAGGAATATCAGGCCTGGTGTGGGACAGGTAGATCAGACGATCAATAAGTCTTTGGTACTGCTCTTTATCAATAGTCACCTATTGCACTACTCAGCTGATGATTGATCTCCATAGGGGCATCTGCAGGCTTGCACCCAAGTATACTTGTCTCACTAAGGAGATACAAAATACTTCCTTTGGGAAATAAAGATACCTCTGTTAGATCTAGCCACTTCAATCCCAAGGAAATACCGAAGGGGTCCTAGGTCCTTAGTCTCAAACTCTGCCACTAGTAAGGCCTTAAGGTTGGAGATCTCCTCATCATTATTACCAGTAATCATAATATCGTCAACGTAGACAATCAGAGTAGTGACCTGGTTACCTTTCGCCTTTGTGAACAAGGTGTGATCAGCTTGACTCTGTCCATATCCAAAGCTTATCATAGATTTCATAAACCGGCCAAACCATGTCCTAGGAGACTGCTTGAGGCCATACAACGAATTCTTCAATTTGCAGACGTGTCTGGCACTGGAAGGCGTGGCAAAGCCAGGAGGAACATCTATAAAAATTTTCTCTTCAAGATCTCCATTCAAGAAAGCATTCATGACATCCAGTTGTTAGAGATTCCATCCCAGATTTGCAGCAATAGATAGCAATGCCCTGATAAAGTTCATCTTTGCAACTGGGGAGGTTTCCTGGTAATCAATCTTCTAGGTTTTAATAAAGCCCTTAGCCACCAAGCGTGCCTTGTATTGCTCAACTGTCCCATTAACCTTCTGCTTGACTATAAACACCCACTTGCACCCAACTAATTTCTTTCCCTAAGGAGGAAGAATAAGTTCCCAAGTACTTCTTTTATCCAGCCAGCATTTCCTCAACCATTGCAGCTTTCCACTTCGGATTATTTATAGCTTCCTTCTAACCCTGTGGAGTAGACACAGAAGACAACAAAGAAACAAAGGCCCTATAGGAAGGAGATAAAGATGCATAGGAAACAAAGTTGAAGATGGGATGCTTGGTATAGGAGCAAACTCCTTTCTAACAGCGATTGAAAGATCGTCCATTGTAGGAGCAAAAGGTATATTATCAAGTATTGGAAGCTCTGAAGAAGGAACAGGAACAAAATCAAGTATGGGAGAAATATTACCTGATACAGGTGGATCTGATGGAGGTGCTTCAGAAGGGTATGTTTGGTTACCAGTGGTGTCTTGCGCCTTGGTGTCTTGTTCCTTGGACCTCCGAGTGTAAGTGATCACATCTCTTACAGGCTGATTTGGTGGCTCCCCCTGAACAGGAGGCATACCCTGAATAGGAGACGTATCAGTAATAAAAGGAGGCTCTTCCTCAAGACTCTCCCCCTGAAGAGGTGACGTGAAATACACCTCAGGCTTATGAAAAGTGACATCCATGGTGACATACAAGCGGCGAGTAGGAGGGTGATAACATTTATACCCCTTTTGAGAAGCCGAGTAACCATGGAAAACACACTTTAGAGCCCGAGGATCAAGCTTGGACCTTGAAGGAGAGGAATTATGAGAAAAACGGACAAAACCAAATACCTCGAGAGCAAGACTACAAATAGTTGTAGGATTAGGGAGAAAAGAAATAGGGGGCTTAAAGTTAAGTACCCTAGAGGGCACCCAGTTAATAAGGTGGGCAGTAGTAAGAATGACGTCACCCCAGAGATATTTAGGAACACCAGTAGCAAACATTAGAGCCCGAGCAACGCCAAAGAGATGATGATTCTTGTGCTCTGGGATCCCATTTTGTTCAGGTGGCCTAACACAAGATGTTTGGGAGAGAATGCCCTGAGAATCAAGGTATTTATGAAACTCCCCATTTATGTACTCAATGCCATTGTCACTACGAAGGACTCATACAATGGCATCAAACTGGGTACGGAGCATGGCATGAAAAGATTTAAAACAAGAGAAGGCATCAGACTTATTATGCAATAGATATACCCATGTCAGACGAGTACAATTATCAATAAAAGTAATAATCCAACGAAAGCCATTCCTAACAATTGTCTGAGAAGGACCCCACAAATCTGAATGAATAATAGAAAATGGTATCACTTTTATTTTTAGTAGGAAAGTAAGGGGTGCGTGTATGTTTGGAAAACTCATATACATCACAATTAAGTTGTTCCAAATCACAATTTTTGACTAAAGTAGGAAACATGCGACGTAAAATATGAAAAGAAGGATGTCCCGAACAATGGTGCCACCGATGGAGTTGAGAGAGAGAGAGAGAGAGAGAGAGAGAGAGAGAGAGAGAGAGAGAGAGAGAGAGAGCTATTAGAACGGAGAGTATGAGCTGCCACAGGATGAGGCACAACCAGTGGAGAATCCTAGTAGAGCTATCACGGACCTGACCATACCCAATCGGTGCACCCGTCACTAGATATTGAAAAAGGTAGTGGGTAGAAAAAAATGAACAGAACTATTAAACTCCTTAGTTAAATGATAGATGGAAACAAGGTTAACACATAATTTTGGGACATGCAATACAGATGGAAGAGAAATTGTAGAGGTACAGGAAACAGAGCCTTTACCAGAAATGGGAGACAAGGAACCGTCAACCACACGTACCTTATCCTAACTGGAACAAGGAATATAAGTATGAAAGACCTCATAGATAATTGTCATGTGATCGGTAGCATCCGAATCAAGTAACCATAAGGGAGAATGAGAGGAAGAAACAAGGAAACTACTTGTTTGAGCAAGGTTGGACATAGGAGGAGCAGGAGAAGTTCCTAACTGTGTCATTAGTTGCTTATGGGCAGCCATTTGATCTGGAGAGAACGGTGCAGTAGTGGAGGCATTGTCAACAGACTCAAATAGATGGGTTTGGGAGCCTTGTTTTCCACTTTTGCTATTATCCCACCTTTGGGACGATCATGGAGCTTCTAGCATGTTTCCCTGGTATGGTGAGGGCGACCACAATAATTACACTGAACAGTTTCCCGAGGAGGGGTAGAACCCTTAGAAGGGGTTTCAACAATCGGAGTAGCCAATAGTGCAGACCGAATAGGAACTGTAGAGGGTAGCATAACAGAGCGATGATGATCCTCAGATAGATACAAGTTATATGCCTGGAGAAGAGTCGGAAAAGTCTCACCACCTAGAATCTGTACCCTGATTTGATCATATTCAAGATTAAGACCTGTCAGAAAGTCATACGCCCGTTCTATGTCACGCTCCTTTTAAAGTGTACCAACATCAGTAGGACAGGCCATAGGGACTGGGTGATAGAAATCCAGCAGTTGCCATAGGCTGCATAAGGTGGAATGATAAGCTAAGAGAACCCTTTCTGAGTGGTGGAATGAACAGTTCGACGAATCTCATATACTTGAGCATAGTTCCCCCTTGAGAATAAGTTTGCTTTACTGCATCCCAGAGTTCTTCAGCAGAGTTGAATAGGACAAAAGCTTGGGCTGATAGCAGGCTCCATAAAGTTGATCAAAAAGGACATAACAATGGCATCATTGGCTAACCAGGTGTTAGCGGCGGCTGGATCAGTCAGTTGAGGAGTGTCTCTAGTGAGAAAACCAGAGAAGTTCCCACGGATAGTAAGGAGGCAGGCACAAGACCACATGAGGTAGTTCTGACCATTAAGTTTAATAGGTCCAGGATGAAGAGTGGATTGATTGCTTGAACGGTGTCCTCTAGAGGCCTCAGAGGAGGCAACAACAACCTTAGCATCATCACTCACTGTAGTCATGGCTCAGAGAGAAGAACACGTGGGTTGCACAGGCAGGCGCAAAGGGGCGCTGACAGAAAGCGTTGGTGTAGACTGCAACAGGTGCAAGCAACGACGTGCAATGGCAATGGCAAGAAGAGAGATGACTACGGTGAGGCGCAAGCATGTTTCAAGGTTTCCACCGATACTGTCGAAATTTCCCATGTTTCCAAGGTATCCCAGGACTTAGATACCAAATACCATGTGACTTTTAAAAGTCACTGGTTTTGACTAGTATCGACCAAAATTCCCACATTTCGACCGAAATGTAGGAATTTTCTTCGAAATATGGGAATTTTTCTCGAAATGTGGGAATTTTCGATTTAGATTAAATGGGTCAACCTATATATAACCTTCTTAAATGGGAAATCAAGCCTTCTTATTTCAAAATTTCTACCCTTTCCCCCTATTTCTTCTCTATGAAGTGGGAAACTTGGGAAAACACTAAAGATTTTGCCTTTGTGCTATCAAATTTTCATTCTAAGCTTGGATCTTGCACATTTATAGAAAATTCACCTAAGGAAGGGAGCTTGAACCGAAAAGGTAAATCCCATCTCCCCAAACTGTGTGCTATCCTTCAAAAGCACCTGTTCATTGATATGGTTGTGGATATGGACAGTAGGGTGGATCTTTAACTTCATTTGAACAGGAGGGTAGTTCAGGGGGTGGGTCATCTTTTGTTGACAATATCTTTGGATATCCATCCCAACCCTGTATGCCACATCCACATCTTGTCACTATGATCTATGACTGAGCCACTCCCTATGCTAGGATACCTAGCTAATGTTGATGATGCATCTTATAGATGGGCAGTGACGAATTACTAAAACAATTGGGCCCAAAACATGTATGGGACTCGTATGTGGTGTATTCAGAGGAGCAGTTATGACATCTGCAGTGGTATGTAGCTCGTAGACTAGAACCGCCTAGAACTTGGAATTGAGTCACTACTTTCGAGTGTTGAGTAATTGAGTCACTACTGTTGAGTGTTGATAGATAACGGTTGATGATGTAATATTTTTATTTATTTTGGATCATTTGGATTGTGTCTTATGTTTTGATGTAGATTGTAGACTATATATCGTTATTATATAGTATAGTTTCAGAATTTAAGTCAACAAGTCAGCATAATGATTATCGAACCTTTGGTTCACCACACAAGTAAGACTTTATGTTTTTTTTTTTTTTTTTTTTTTTTTTTTTTTTTTTTTTTTTTA